>NW_024404415.1:650000-880352 GCF_905171775.1 Rana temporaria | reverse complement strand
ACACCAGTGCTGGGGGTTAATAATGCGTTCGCTGATACCAGTGCTGGGGGTAATAATGCGTTCGCTGACACCAGTGCTGGGGGTAATAATGTGCTCGCTGACACCAGTGCTGGTGGTAATAATGCGCTCGCTGACACCAGTGCTGGGGGTAATAATGCGCTCGCTGACACCAGTGCTGGGGGTAATAATGTGTTCGCTGACACCAGTGCTGGGGGTAATAATGCGCTCGCTGACACCAGTGCTGGGGTTAATAATGCGTTCGCTGACACCAGTGCTGGTGGTAATAATGCGTTCGCTGACACCAGTGCTGGGGGTAATAATGTGCTCGCTGACACCAGTGCTGGGGGTAATAATGCGTTCGCTGACACCAGTGCTGGTGGTAATAATGCGTTCGCTGACACCAGTGCTGGGGGTAATAATGCGCTCGCTGACACCAGTGCTGGTGGTAATAATGCGCTCGCTGATACCAGTGCTGGGGGTTAATAATGCGCTCGCTGACACCAGTGCTGGGGGTAATAATGCGCTCGCTGACACCAGTGCTGGGGGTTAATAATGCGTTCGCTGACACCAGTGCTGGGGGTAATAATGCGCTCGCTGACACCAGTGCTGGGGGTAATAATGCGTTCGCTGATACCAGTGCTGGGGGTAATAATGCGTTCGCTGACACCAGTGCTGGGGGTAATAATGCGCTCGCTGACACCAGTGCTGGGGGTAATAATGCGTTCGCTGACACCAGTGCTGGGGGTTAATAATGCGCTCGCTGACACCAGTGCTGGGGGTTAATAATGCGCTCGCTGACACCAGTGCTGGGGGTAATAATGCGCTCGCTGACACCAGTGCTGGTGGTAATAATGCGTTCGCTGACACCAGTGCTGGTGGTAATAATGTGTTCGCTGACACCAGTGCTGGGGGTAATAATGTGTTCGCTGACACCAGTGCTGGGGGTAATAATGTGTTCGCTGACACCAGTGCTGGGGGTAATAATGCGTTCGCTGACACCAGTGCTGGTGGTAATAATGCGTTCGCTGACACCAGTGCTGGGGGTAATAATGCGCTCGCTGACACCAGTGCTGGTGGTAATAATGCGTTCGCTGACACCAGTGCTGGGGGTAATAATGCGCTCGCTGACACCAGTGCTGGTGGTAATAATGCGTTCGCTGACACCAGTGCTGGGGGTAATAATGCGCTCGCTGACACCAGTGCTGGGGGTAATAATGCGTTCGCTGACACCAGTGCTGGGGGTAATAATGCGCTCGCTGATACCAGTGCTGGGGGTAATAATGCGTTCGCTGACACCAGTGCTGGGGGTAATAATGCGCTCGCTGACACCAGTGCTGGTGGTAATAATGCGCTCGCTGACACCAGTGCTGGGGGTAATAATGCGCTCGCTGACACCAGTGCTGGTGGTAATAATGCGTTCGCTGACACCAGTGCTGGGGGTTAATAATGCGCTCGCTGACACCAGTGCTGGGGGTTAATAATGCGCTCGCTGACACCAGTGCTGGGGGTTAATAATGCGCTCGCTGACACCAGTGCTGGTGGTAATAATGCGTTCGCTGACACCAGTGCTGGGGGTAATAATGCGCTCGCTGACACCAGTGCTGGGGGTTAATAATGCGCTCGCTGACACCAGTGCTGGGGGTTAATAATGCGCTCGCTGACACCAGTGCTGGGGGTAATAATGCGCTCGCTGACACCAGTGCTGGGGGTTAATAATGCGCTCGCTGACACCAGTGCTGGTGGTAATAATGCGCTCGCTGACACCAGTGCTGGTGGTAATAATGCGTTCGCTGACACCAGTGCTGGGGGTAATAATGCGCTCGCTGACACCAGTGCTGGGGGTAATAATGCGCTCGCTGACACCAGTGCTGGTGGTAATAATGCGCTCGCTGACACCAGTGCTGGGGGTTAATAATGTGTTCGCTGACACCAGTGCTGGTGGTAATAATGCGCTCGCTGACACCAGTGCTGGGGGTTAATAATGCGCTCGCTGACACCAGTGCTGGGGGTTAATAATGCGCTCGCTGACACCAGTGCTGGTGGTAATAATGCGTTCGCTGACACCAGTGCTGGTGGTAATAATGCGCTCGCTGACACCAGTGCTGGTGGTAATAATGCGTTCGCTGACACCAGTGCTGGGGGTTAATAATGCGCTCGCTGACACCAGTGCTGGGGGTAATAATGCGTTCGCTGACACCAGTGCTGGGGGTTGATAATGCGTTCGCTGACACCAGTGCTGGGGGTTAATAATGTGCTCGCTGACACCAGTGCTGGGGTTAATAATGTGTTCGCTGACACCAGTGCTGGGGGTTAATAATGCGTTCGCTGACACCAGTGCTGGGGGTAATAATGCGTTCGCTGACACCAGTGCTGGTGGTAATAATGCGTTCGCTGATACCAGTGCTGGGGGTAATAATGCGTTCGCTGACACCAGTGCTGGGGGTAATAATGCGTTCGCTGACACCAGTGCTGGGGGTAATAATGCGCTCGCTGATACCAGTGCTGGGGGTAATAATGCGCTCGCTGATACCAGTGCTGGTGGTAATAATGTGTTCGCTGACACCAGTGCTGGTGGTAATAATGCGTTCGCTGACACCAGTGCTGGGGGTTAATAATGCGCTCGCTGACACCAGTGCTGGTGGTAATAATGCGTTCGCTGACACCAGTGCTGGTGGTAATAATGCGTTCGCTGACACCAGTGCTGGGGGTAATAATGCGCTCGCTGACACCAGTGCTGGTGGTAATAATGTGTTCGCTGACACCAGTGCTGGGGGTAATAATGCGCTCGCTGACACCAGTGCTGGGGGTTGATAATGCGTTCGCTGACACCAGTGCTGGGGGTAATAATGCGTTCGCTGACACCAGTGCTGGGGGTAATAATGCGTTCGCTGACACCAGTGCTGGGGGTTGATAATGCGTTCGCTGACACCAGTGCTGGTGGTAATAATGCGCTCGCTGACACCAGTGCTGGGGGTAATAATGTGTTCGCTGACACCAGTGCTGGGGGTTGATAATGCGTTCGCTGACACCAGTGCTGGTGGTAATAATGCGTTCGCTGACACCAGTGCTGGTGGTAATAATGCGCTCGCTGACACCAGTGCTGGGGGTTGATAATGCGCTCGCTGACACCAGTGCTGGGGGTAATAATGCGCTCGCTGACACCAGTGCTGTTGTTTTTGAAGTTTGAAAGTTTGCATGCGGCCCCCCATGGCATATGAAAACTTGTCTTGTGGCCCTCAGGTAATTTGAGTTTGAGACCCCTGCTCTAATCTGATAAGTAGGCGAAGATTATGCGGAGTGGGTGGAGCTTCGGGGAAGTGAGTGTGGTAATTAATTAATAGCTGTGCTGCAAAGTGTCCCTGGAATTTTTTTTCAAATGTTGGCAACTATGGAGGATGGAGGATGGAGGATGGATGTGGATGGAGGAAGATGGAGGATGGATGTGGATGGAGGATGGATGTGGATGGAGGATGGAGGATGGAGGATGGATGTGGATGGAGGAAGATGGAGGATGGATGTGGATGGAGGAAGGATGTGGATGGAGGAAGATGGAGGATGGATGTGGATGGAGGATGGATGTGGATGGAGGAAGATGGAGGATGGAGGATGGATGTGGATGGAGGATGGATGTGGCTGGGCGTGGATGGAGGATGGATGTGGATGGAGGATGGATGTGGATGGAGGATGGATGTGGATGGATGTGGATGGAGGATGGATGTGGATGGAGGATGGATGTGGATGGAGGATGGATGTGGATGGAGGAAGATGGAGGATGGATGTGGATGGAGGATGGAGGAATAAGGATGGAGGAAGATGGATGTGACTGGGCGTGGATGGAGGATGGATGTGGATGGAGGATGGATGTGGATGGAGGAGATGGAGGATGGATGTGGATGGAGGATGGATGTGGATGGAGGATGGATGTGGATGGAGGAAGATGGAGGATGGATGTGGATGGAGGATGGATGTGGATGGAGGATGGATGTGGATGGAGGAAGATGGAGGATGGATGTGGATGGAGGATGGATGTGGATGGAGGATGGATGTGGATGGAGGAAGATGGAGGATGGATGTGGATGGAGGAAGATGGAGGATGGATGTGGCTGGGCGTGGATGGAGGATGGATGTGGATGGAGGATGGATGTGGATGGAGGATGGATGTGGATGGAGGATGGATGTGGCTGGGCGTGGATGGAGGATGGAGGAAGATGGAGGATGGATGTGGATGGAGGATGGAGGAATAAGGATGGAGGAAGATGGATGTGGATGGAGGATGGAGGAAGATGGAGGATGAATTTGGATGGTTGTAGATGTCTTTTCATGTGTGCGGTGTATGACGGTCATGTGACCTCTGATAGGGGTGGATGGGGGTAATTAGGGGGGTAAATGAGGGGTCATGTGACCTCTGATAGGGGCTGGATGGGGGGAATTAGGGGGGTAAATGAGGGGTCATGTGACCTCTGATAGGGGCTGGATGGGGGTAATTAGGGGGGTAAATGAGAGGTCATGTGACCTCTGATAGGGGCTGGATGGGGGTAATTAGGGGGGTAAATGAGGGGTCATGTGACCTCTGATAGGGGGTGGATGGGGGTAATTAGGGGGGTAAATGAGGGGTCATGTGACCTCTGATAGGGGCTGGATGGGGGGAATTAGGGGGGTAAATGAGGGGTCATGTGACCTCTGATAGGGGCTGGATGGGGGTAATTAGGGGGGTAAATGAGAGGTCATGTGACCTCTGATAGGGGCTGGATGGGGGGAATTAGGGGGGTAAATGAGGGGTCATGTGACCTCTGATAGGGGCTGGATGGGGGGAATTAGGGGGGTAAATGAGGGGTCATGTGACCTCTGATAGGGGCTGGATGGGGGTAATTAGGGGGGTAAATGAGAGGTCATGTGACCTCTGATAGGGGCTGGATGGGGGTAATTAGGGGGGTAAATGAGGGGTCATGTGACCTCTGATAGGGGCTGGATGGGGGGAATTAGGGGGGTAAATGAGGGGTCATGTGACCTCTGATAGGGGCTGGATGGGGGTAATTAGGGGGGTAAATGAGGGGTCATGTCACCTCTGATAGGGGCTGGATGGGGGGAATTAGGGGGGTAAATGAGGGGTCATGTGACACAGGCTGGATGGGGGTAATTAGGGGGGTAAATGAGGGGTCATGTGACACAGGCGTCTCTCTTGCAGGTCTGGCTCTGGATCTCTCCTTCTCTCTGATGAACGCTTTGTCTCCATCGTTCTCCATCTTCCTCATCACCCGCTTCCTGGCAGGAATCAGCAATGGTGGAATGTCGCTTGTCGCCTTCGTGCTTCTGAATGAGTACATTGGTGCCACCTACTGGGCTATCGCTGGTAACATTCCACCCCGACCCCAATGTGTCCTCTGCTCTCCTCCTCTCTGGGTGTCCTCTGCTCTCCTCCTCCTCTCTGGGTGTCCTCTGCTCTCCTCCTCTCTGGGTGTCCTCTGCTCTCCTCCTCTCTGGGTGTCCTCTGCTCTCCTCCTCCTCTCTGGGTGTTCTCTGCTCTCCTCCTCTCTGTGTGTCCTCTGCTGTCCTCCTCCTCTCTGGGTGTCCTCTGCTCTCCTCCTCTCTGGGTGTCCTCTGCTCTCCTCCTCTCTGGGTGTCCTCTGCTCTCCTCCTCCTCTCTGGGTGTCCTCTGCTCTCCTCCTCTCTGGGTGTCCTCTGCTCTCCTCCTCTCTGGGTGTCCTCTGCTTTCCTCCTCCTCTCTGGGTGTCCTCTGCTCTCCACCTCTCTGGGTGTCCTCTGCTCTCCTCCTCCTCTCTGGGTGTCCTCTGCTCTCCTCCTCTCTGGGTGTCCTCTGCTTTCCTCCTCCTCTCTGGGTGTCCTCTGCTCTCCACCTCTCTGGGTGTCCTCTGCTCTCCTCCTCCTCTCTGGGTGTCCTCTGCTCTCCTCCTCTCTGGGTGTCCTCTGCTCTCCTCCTCTCTGGGTGTCCTCTGCTCTCCTCCTCTCTGGGTGTCCTCTGCTCTCCTCCTCTCTGGGTGTCCTCTGCTGTCCTCCTCCTCTCTGGGTGTCCTCTGCTCTCCTCCTCTCTGGGTGTCCTCTGCTGTCCTCCTCCACTCTGGGTGTCCTCTGCTGTCCTCCTCTCTGGGTGTCCTCTGCTCTCCTCCTCTCTGGGTGTCCTCTGCTCTCCTCCTCCTCTCTGGGTGTCCTCTGCTGTCCTCCTCTCTGGGTGTCCTCTGCTCTCCTCCTCCTCTCTGGGTGTCCTCTGCTGTCCTCCTCCTCTCTGGGTGTCCTCTGCTGTCCTCCTCCACTCTGGGTGTCCTCTGCTGTCCTCCTCCTCTCTGGGTGTCCTCTGCTGTCCTCCTCCTCTCTGGGTGTCCTCTGCTGTCCTCCTCCTCTCTGGGTGTCCTCTGCTGTCCTCCTCCTCTCTGGGTGTCCTCTGCTGTCCTCCTCCTCTCTGGGTGTCCTCTGCTCTCCTCCTCTCTGGGTGTCCTCTGCTGTCCTCCTCTCTGGGTGTCCTCTGCTCTTCTCCTCTCTGGGTGTCCTCTGCTCTCCTCCTCTCTGGGTGTCCTCTGCTCTCCTCCTCTCTGGGTGTCCTCTGCTGTCCTCCTCTCTGGGTGTCCTCTGCTCTCCTCCTCTCTGGGTGTCCTCTGCTCTCCTCCTCTCTGGGTGTCCTCTGCTCTCCTCCTCTCTGGGTGTCCTCTGCTCTCCTC
Source organism: Rana temporaria (assembly GCF_905171775.1). Lineage (NCBI taxonomy): Eukaryota > Metazoa > Chordata > Amphibia > Anura > Ranidae > Rana > Rana temporaria. Next base: position 873,681 of record NW_024404415.1, on the reverse strand, counting down.
CTTCTCTCTGGGTGTCCTCTGCTCTCCTCCTCTCTGGGTGTCCTCTGCTGTCCTCCTCTCTGGGTGTCCTCTGCTCTCCTCCTCTCTGGGTGTCCTCTGCTCTCCTCCTCTCTGGGTGTCCTCTGCTGTCCTCCTCTCTGGGTGTCCTCTGCTCTCCTCCTCTCTGGGTGTCCTCTGCTCTCCTCCTCTCTGGGTGTCCTCTGCTCTCCTCCTTCTCTCTGGGTGTCCTCTGCTCTCCTCCTTCTCTCTGGGTGTCCTCTGCTCTCCTCCTCTTTGGGTGTCCTCTGCTCTCCCCCTCTCTGGGTGTCCTCTGCTCTCCTCCTCTCTGGGTGTCCTCTGCTGCTGTCCTCCTCTCTGGGTGTCCTCTGCTCTCCTCCTCTCTGGGTGTCCTCTGCTGCTGTCCTCCTCTCTGGGTGTCCTCTGCTCTCCCCCTCTCTGGGTGTCCTCTGCTCTCCTCCTCTCTGGGTGTCCTCTGCTGCTGTCCTCCTCTCTGGGTGTCCTCTGCTCTCCTCCTCTCTGGGTGTCCTCTGCTGCTGTCCTCCTCTCTGGGTGTCCTCATCTCAGTGTCATCTCTTTCCCTCCTCAGGGTCGGTGTCTGGATTGGGATTTGCGTTGGGAATCTCGCAGTTCGCTCTGATTGGCTATTTTGTGCGGTCTTGGCGCCTGTTGGCGGTTTTGGTGAACATACAAGGCTTGGCGGTGTTCATCCTGTCACTGTGAGTACATCTTCTGATCGCACAGTGAGGATTTGGGAGAGGTTCTGATGGCACAGTGATGTCCTCGGGGGAGGTTCTGATCGCACAGCGAGGACTCGTCCTCGGGGAAGGTTCTGATGGCACAGTGATGTCCTCTGGGGAGGTTCTGATGGCACAGTGATGTCCTCGGGGGAGGTTCTGATTGCACAGTGACGTCCTCGGGGGAGGTTCTGATGGCACGGTGAGGACTCATCCTCGGGGGTGGTTGTGATGGCACAGTAATGTCCTCCGGTTAGGTTCTGATAGCACAGTGAGGACTCAGGGGAGGTTCTGATGGCACGGTGAGGACTCAGCCTTTGGGGGGGGGGGGTTCTGATCGCACAGTGAGGACTTGGGGGAGGTTCTGATTGCACAGTGAGGACTCGAGGGAGGTTCTGATAGCACAGTGAGGACTCATCCTCTGGGAGGTTCTGATCGCACGGTGAGGACTCGTCCTCGGGGGAGGTTCTGATCGCACGGTGAGGACTCGTCCTCGGGGGAGGTTCTGATCGCACAGTGAAGACTCGTCCGCGGGGGAGGTTCTGATGGCACATTGAGGACTTGTCCTTGGGGGAGGTTCTGATCGCACAGTGAGGACTCCTCGGGGGCGGTTCTGATCGCACAGTGAGGACTTGTCCTCGGGGGAGGTTCTGATCGCACGGTGACGTCCTCCGGGGAGGTTCTGATCGCACAGTGGGGACTTTTTCCGGGGGAAGGTTCTGATTGCACTGTGATGTCCTCGAGGGAGGTTCTGATTGCACAGTGACATCCTCGGGGGAGGTTCTGATTGCACAGTGACATCCTCGGGGGAGGTTCTGATTGCACAGTGACGTCCTCGGGGGAGGTTCTGATGGCACAGTGATGTCCTCGGGGGAGGTTCTGATGGCACAGTGATGTCCTCGGGGGAGGTTCTGATGGCACAGTGATGTCCTCGGGGGAGGTTCTGATGGCACAGTGATGTCCTCGGGGGAGGTTCTGATGGCACAGTGATGTCCTCGGGGGAGGTTCTGATGGCACAGTGATGTCCTCGGGGAGGTTCTGATGGCACAGTGACGTCCTCGGGGGAGGTTCTGATGGCACAGTGACGTCCTCGGGGGAGGTTCTGATGGCACAGTGACATCCTCGGGGGAGGTTCTGATTGCACAGTGACGTCCTCGGGGGAGGTTCTGATTGCACAGTGACGTCCTCGGGGGAGGTTCTGATGGCACAGTGATGTCCTCGGGGGAGGTTCTGATGGCACAGTGATGTCCTCGGGGGAGGTTCTGATGGCACAGTGATGTCCTCGGGGGAGGTTCTGATGGCACAGTGATGTCCTCGGGGGAGGTTCTGATGGCACAGTGATGTCCTCGGGGGAGGTTCTGATGGCACGGTGAGGACTCATCCTCGGGGGTGGTTGTGATGGCACAGTGATGTGCTCGGGGGAGGTTCTGATGGCACAGTGACGTCCTCAGGGGAGGTTCTGATTGCACAGTGACGTCCTCAGGGGAGGTTCTGATTGCACAGTGACGTCCTCGGGGGAGGTTCTGATCGCACAGTGAGGACTCCTCGGGGGAGGTTCTGATCGCACAGTGACGTCCTCGGGGGAGGTTCTGATCGCACAGTGACGTCCTCGGGGGAGGTTCTGATCGCACAGTGACGTCCTCGGGGGAGGTTCTGATTGCACAGTGAGGACTCCTCGGGGGAGGTTCTGATCGCACAGTGACGTCCTCGGGGGAGGTTCTGATCGCACGGTGACGTCCTCGGGGGAGGTTCTGATCGCACAGTGAGGACTCCTCGGGGGAGGTTCTGATCGCACAGTGACGTCCTCGGGGGAGGTTCTGATTGCACAATGACGTCCTCGGGGGAGGTTCTGATCGCACAGTGACGTCCTCTGTCTAATCTTTAGGTGGCTCCCGGAGTCTCCCCGTTGGCTGTACTCTCAGGGCCGCCTGGAGGAAGCGAAGGACTCTCTGCTGGTCCTGGCTCGCTGGAACCGTATAAAGCCGGCCCCTTTCTCCCTCACCCCCCGGCAGAAGAGTTATGTCCAGGAGTCCAATGTCTTCGCCCTTTACCGGCACGCCGTTCTGCGGAAACGCACGTTGGTCATGATGTGGGTTTGGTAAGTAAGGAGACGGCCATACACCTAGCGGCTCTCCCCCCTCCCCCCGTGACTGATCACATGACTCCTGTGCCTCAGGTTCGTCTGCAGTCTGGTGTATTATGGCCTCACGCTGAGTTCCGGGCAACTGGGCGGAGACCTCTACCTGAGTTTGGCGCTGTCCGGTCTGGCCGAACTGCCGGCGTTTCCCATATGTATGTATCTACTCAACCACAGGAGGTGAGTGCCTGGGGGGCCGTCCATGCCTGACCTTCATCCCATTCCGACCCGTCTGTCCCCCCCCCCCCGACCCATCTGTCCCCCCTATAGTAATGTAACCCCCCCCCGACCCATCTGTCCCCCCTATAGTAACTCTCCCCCTGACCCGTCTGTCCCCCCCTATAGTAACTCTGCCCCAACCAGTCTGTCCCCCCCTATAGTGACTCTTCTCTGACCCGTCTGTCCCCCCCCTATAGTGACTCTTCTCTGACCCGTCTGTCCCCCCTATAGAAACTCTGCCTCAACCAGTCTGTCCCCCCCTATAGTAACTCTTCTCTGACCCGTCTGTCCCCCCTATAGTAACTCTTCTCTGACCCGTCTGTCCCCCCTATAGTAACTCTTCTCTGACCCGTCTGTCCCCCTATAGTGACTCTTCTCTGACCCGTCTGTCCCCCTATAGTGACTCTTCTCTGACCCGTCTGTCCCCTCTATAGTAACTTTTCTCTGACCCGTCTGTCCCCCCCTATAGTAACTCTGCCCCAACCAGGGGGGGTGTGTTGTGGGGTGTCCCCTATAGTGACTCTTCTCTGACCCGTCTGTCCCCCCTCTATAGTAACTCTCCACCCCCCCGACCCGTCTGTCCCCCCTCTATAGTAACTCTCCACCCCCTGACCCATCTGTCCCCTCCATAGTAATGTAACCCCCCCGACCCGTCTGTCCCCCCCTATAGTAACTCTCCACCCCCCCGGGCCCATCTGTCCCCCTATAGTAACTCTCCCCCCCGGACCCATCTGTCCCATCTATAGTGACTCTTCTCTGACCCATCTGTCCCCCCCTATAGTGACTCTGCCCCAACCAGTCTGTCCCCCTATAGTGACTCTTCTCTGAACCGTCTGTCCCCCCCTATAGTAACTTTTCTCTGACCCATCTGTCCCCCCTATAGTGACTCTTCTCTGACCCGTCTGTCCCCCCTATAGTGACTCTTCTCTGACCCGTCTGTCCCCCTATAGTAACTCTCCCCCCGACCCATGTGTCCCCCCTATAGGAATTCTGCCCCAACCAGTCTGTCCCCCCTATAGTGACTCTTCTCTGACCCGTCTGTCCCACTATAGTGACTCTTCTCTGACCCGTCTGTCCCCCTATAGTGACTCTTCTCTGACCCGTCTGTCCCCCTATAGTGACTCTTCTCTGACCCGTCTGTCCCCCCTATAGTAACTTTTTTCTGACCCGTCTGTCCCCCTATAGTGACTCTCCTCTGACCCATCTGTCCCCCCCTATAGTGACTCTGCCCCAACCAGTCTGTCCCCCTATAGTGACTTTTCTCTGACCCGTCTGTCCCCCTTATAGTGACTCTTCTCTGACCCTTCTGTCCCCCCTATAGTGACTCTTCTCTGACCCTTCTGTCCCCCTATAGTGACTCTTCTCTGACTCGTCTGTCCCCCCCTATAGTGACTCTCCTCTGACCCGTCTGTCCCCCTATAGTGACTTTTCTCTGACCCGTCTGTCCCCCCTATAGCGACTCTTCTCTGACCCGTCTGTCCCCCTATAGTGACTTTTCTCTGACCCGTCTGTCCCCCCTATAGTGACTCTTCTCTGACCCGTCTGTCCCCCTATAGTAACTTTTCTCTGACCCATCTGTCCCCCCTATAGTGACTCTTCTCTGACCCATCTGTCCCCCCTATAGTGACTCTTCTCTGACCCATCTGTCCCCCCTATAGTGACTCTTCTCTGACCCATCTGTCCCCCCTATAGTGACTCTTCTCTGACTCGTCTGTCCCCCTATAGTAACTCTCCCCCCGACGCATCTGTCCCCCCTATAGGAATTCTGCCCCAACCAGTCTGTCCCCCCTATAGCGACTCTTCTCTGACCCGTCTGTCCCCCCTATAGTGACTCTCCTCTGACCCATCTGTCCCCCCTATAGTGACTCTTCTCTGACCCGTCTGTCCCCCCTATAGTGACTCTTCTCTGACCCGTCTGTCCCCCCTATAGTAACTTTTTTCTGACCCATCTGTCCCCCCTATAGCGACTCTTCTCTGACCCGTCTGTCCCCCTATAGTGACTCTTCTCTGACCCATCTGTCCCCCCTATAGTGACTCTTCTCTGACCCGTCTGTCCCCCCTATAGTGACTCTTCTCTCACCCCCTATAGTGACTCTTCTCTGACCCGTCTGTCCCCCTATAGTGACTCTTCTCTGTCCCCCTATAGTGACTCTTCTCTGACCTGTCTGTCCCCCTATAGTAACTCTTCTCTGACCCGTCTGTCCCCCTATAGTGACTCTTCTCTGACCCGTCTGTCCCCCTATAGTGACTCTTCTCTGACCCGTCTGTCCCCCTATAGTGACTCTTCTCTGACCCCCTATAGTGACTCTTCTCTGACCCGTCTGTCCCCCTATAGTGACTCTTCTCTGACCCGTCTGTCCCCCTATAGTGACTCTTCTCTGACCCCCTATAGTGACTCTTCTCTGACCTGTCTGTCCCCCTATAGTAACTCTTCTCTGACCTGTCTGTCCCCCTATAGTGACTCTTCTCTGACCCGTCTGTCCCCCTATAGTGACTCTTCTCTCACCCCCTATAGTGACTCTTCTCTCACCCCCTATAGTGACTGTAACGGTCAGGGGTTAACACCGTTTACGATATTCTATTCCAAAAACCCAAGACAGCTCATCCGACACTCCACAATCCAGCAGACACGATCCATATAGATTTTCCCAGAATAACGAGACACACACAGCTCTGTTCTCTGGTTCCAAATGAATGAATACTTTAATGGTAAACTCAGACTTGTTATATACAGTTAGAAGCCCCAAGAAACAATGGCTTAACTCCACCCACAACATGACACAACGGGTGCTCAATACACATTCCTTTAGATAATGACATTCAGATAATCGACATGAACTAATTACTAGTCATTTACCCAGACGTTCTGACTCCGCGATAAGCTATTCTCACCTGATACACAATACACATTCCTTTGTAGACGTAATTGACATGCTAATCCACTACAGCTGAAAAGTCAGACATCTGACCTTTCAGACTGCCAACCCCCAACACATCTATTATCAATAGACTTCCACACAATGAAATATCTTAGGAGCCAGACTCAATTAACACCTCAACAGTCTGTGTCCCCACATGAAGGAGTCACTCTCCTATTGACCTGTTGGGCTCAGAATTAACAACCTGTAATATGTCAAGATCCTGTAATACATGAATTATCAATAATGTCCCATCTCATGTAATCCGAGATATCAGTTCTCAGTCATCCTATGCCCCTATTGGACATAGGATGACCCTAGACCCAAGAGTCATTGGTGAAGCTGGCACAGGAGTACCCCCCATCCTTCAAGAGCCTCAGGGTCCCACAGGCCATTCCGTTACAGTGACTCTTCTCTGACCCGTCTTTCCCCCCTATAGTGACTCTGCTCTGACCCGTCTGTCCCCCCTATAGTGACTCTGCTCTGACCCGTTTGTCCCCCCTATAGTGACTCTTCTCTGACCCGTCTGTCCCCCCTATAGTGACTCTGCTCTGACCCGTCTGTCCCCCCTATAGTGACTCTGCTCTGACCCGTCTGTCCCCCCTATAGTGACTCTGCTCTGACCCGTTTGTCCCCCCTATAGTGACTCTTCTCTGACCCGTCTGTCCCCCCTATAGTGACTCTGCTCTGACCCGTCTGTCCCCCCTATAGTGACTCTGCTCTGACCCGTCTGTCCCCCCTATAGTGACTCTTCTCTGACCCGTCTGTCCCCCCTATAGTGACTCTGCTCTGACCCGTCTGTCCCCCCCTATAGTGACTCTTCTCTGATCCATCTGTCCCCCCTATAGTGACTCTTCTCTGATCCGTCTGTCCCCCCTATAGTGACTCTTCTCTGACCCGTCTGTCCCCCTATAGTGACTCTTCTCTGACCCATCTGTCCCCCCTATAGTAACTCTTCTCTGACCCGTCTGTCCCCCCTATAGTAACTCTTCTCTGACCCGTCTGTCCCCCCTATAGTGACTCTTCTCTGACCCGTCTGTCCCAATATAGTGACTCTTCTCTGACCCGTCTGTCCCCCCCTATAGTGACTCTTCTCTGACCCGTCTGTCTCCCTATAGTGACTCTTCTCTGACCCATCTGTCCCCCCTATAGTGACTCTTCTCTGACCCGTCTGTCCCCCTATAGTGACTCTTCTCTGACCCGTCTGTCCCCCTATAGTAACTCTTCTCTGACCCGTCTGTCCCCCTATAGTGACTCTTCTCTCACCCGTCTGTCCCCCTATAGTGACTCTTCTCTCACCCCCCGTAGTGACTGTAACGGTCAGGGGTTAACACCGTTTACGATATTCTATTCCAAAAACCCAAGACAGCTCATCCGACACTCCACAATCCAGCAGACACGATCCATATAGATTTTCCCAGAATAACGAGACACACACAGCTCTGTTCTCTGGTTCCAAATGAATGAATACTTTAATGGTAAACTCAGGCTTGTTATATACAGTTAGAAGCCCCAAGAAACAATGGCTTAACTCCACCCACAACATGACACAACGGGTGCTCAATACACATTCCTTTAGATAATGACATTCAGATAATCGACATGAACTAATTACTAGTCATTTACCCAGACGTTCCGACTCCGCGATAAGCTATTCTCACCCGCTACACAATACACATTCCTTTGTAGACTTAATTGACATGCTAATCCACTACAGCTGAAAAGTCAGACATCTGACCTTTCTGACTGCCAACCCCCAACACATCTATTATCAATAGACTTCCACACAATGAAATATCTTAGGAGCCAGACTCAATTAACACCTCAACAGTCTGTGTCCCCACATGAAGGAGTCACTCTCCTATTGACCTGTTGGGCTCAGAATTAACAACCTGTAATATGTCAAGATCCTGTAATACATGAATTATCAATAATGTCCCATCTCATGTAATCCGAGATATCAGTTCTCAGTCATCCTATGCCCCTATTGGACATAGGATGACCCTAGACCCAAGAGTCATTGGTGAAGCTGGCACAGGAGTACCCCCCATCCTTCAAGAGCCTCAGGGTCCCACAGGCCATTCCGTTACAGTGACTCTTCTCTGACCCGTCTTTCCCCCCTATAGTGACTCTGCTCTGACCCGTCTGTCCCCCCTATAGTGACTCTTCTCTGACCCGTTTGTCCCCCCTATAGTGACTCTTCTCTGACCCGTCTGTCCCCCCTATAGTGACTCTTCTCTGACCCGTCTGTCCCCCCTATAGTGACTCTGCTCTGACCCGTCTGTCCCCCCTATAGTGACTCTGCTCTGACCCGTTTGTCCCCCCTATAGTGACTCTTCTCTGACCCGTCTGTCCCCCCTATAGTGACTCTGCTCTGACCCGTCTGTCCCCCCTATAGTGACTCTGCTCTGACCCGTCTGTCCCCCCTATAGTGACTCTTCTCTGACCCGTCTGTCCCCCCTATAGTGACTCTGCTCTGACCCGTCTGTCCCCCCCTATAGTGACTCTTCTCTGATCCATCTGTCCCCCCTATAGTGACTCTTCTCTGATCCGTCTGTCCCCCCTATAGTGACTCTTCTCTGACCCGTCTGTCCCCCTATAGTGACTCTGCTCTGACCCATCTGTCCCCCCTATAGTAACTCTTCTCTGACCCGTCTGTCCCCCCTATAGTAACTCTTCTCTGACCCGTCTGTCCCCCCTATAGTGACTCTTCTCTGACCCGTCTGTCCCAATATAGTGACTCTTCTCTGACCCGTCTGTCCCCCCCTATAGTGACTCTTCTCTGACCCGTCTGTCTCCCTATAGTGACTCTTCTCTGACCCATCTGTCCCCCCTATAGTGACTCTTCTCTGACCCGTCTGTCCCCCTATAGTGACTCTTCTCTGACCCGTCTGTCCCCCTATAGTAACTCTTCTCTGACCCGTCTGTCCCCCTATAGTGACTCTTCTCTCACCCGTCTGTCCCCCTATAGTGACTCTTCTCTCACCCCCCGTAGTGACTGTAACGGTCAGGGGTTAACACCGTTTACGATATTCTATTCCAAAAACCCAAGACAGCTCATCCGACACTCCACAATCCAGCAGACACGATCCATATAGATTTTCCCAGAATAACGAGACACACACAGCTCTGTTCTCTGGTTCCAAATGAATGAATACTTTAATGGTAAACTCAGGCTTGTTATATACAGTTAGAAGCCCCAAGAAACAATGGCTTAACTCCACCCACAACATGACACAATGGGTGCTCAATACACATTCCTTTTAGATAATGAAATTCAGATAATCTACATGAACTAATTACTAGTCATTTACCCAGACGTTCCGACTCCGCGATAAGCTATTCTCACCCGCTACACAATACACATTCCTTTGTAGACTTAATTGACATGCTAATCCACTACAGCTGAAAAGTCAGACATCTGACCTTTCTGACTGCCAACCCCCCAACACATCTATTATCAATAGACTTTCACACAATGAAATCTCTTAGGAGCCAGACTCAATTAACACCTCAACAGTCTATGTGTCCCCACATCCTATTGACCTGTTGGGGGTCAGAATTAACCACCTGTAATATGTCAAGATCCTGTAATACATGAATTATCAATAATGTCCCATCTCATGTAATCCGAGATATCAGTTCTCAGTCATCCTATGCCCCTATTGGACATAGGATGACCCTAGACCCAAGAGTCATTGGTGAAGCTGGCACAGGAGTACCCCCCATCCTTCAAGAGCCTCAGGGTCCCACAGGCCATTCCGTTACAGTGACTCTTCTCTGACCCGTCTTTCCCCCCTATAGTGACTCTGCTCTGACCCGTCTGTCCCCCCTATAGTGACTCTGCTCTGACCCGTTTGTCCCCCCTATAGTGACTCTTCTCTGACCCGTCTGTCCCCCCTATAGTGACTCTTCTCTGACCCGTCTGTCCCCCCTATAGTGACTCTGCTCTGACCCGTCTGTCCCCCCTATAGTGACTCTGCTCTGACCCGTTTGTCCCCCCTATAGTGACTCTTCTCTGACCCGTCTGTCCCCCCTATAGTGACTCTGCTCTGACCCGTCTGTCCCCCCTATAGTGACTCTGCTCTGACCCGTCTGTCCCCCCTATAGTGACTCTTCTCTGACCCGTCTGTCCCCCCTATAGTGACTCTGCTCTGACCCGTCTGTCCCCCCCTATAGTGACTCTTCTCTGATCCATCTGTCCCCCCTATAGTGACTCTTCTCTGACCCGTCTGTCCCCCCTATAGTGACTCTTCTCTGACCCGTCTGTCCCCCTATAGTGACTCTGCTCTGACCCATCTGTCCCCCCTATAGTAACTCTTCTCTGACCCGTCTGTCCCCCCTATAGTAACTCTTCTCTGACCCGTCTGTCCCCCCTATAGTGACTCTTCTCTGACCCGTCTGTCCCCCCCTATAGTAACTCTTCTCTGACCCGTCTGTCCCCCTATAGTGACTCTTCTCTCACCCGTCTGTCCCCCTATAGTGACTCTTCTCTCACCCCCCGTAGTGACTGTAACGGTCAGGGGTTAACACCGTTTACGATATTCTATTCCAAAAACCCAAGACAGCTCATCCGACACTCCACAATCCAGCAGACACGATCCATATAGATTTTCCCAGAATAACGAGACACACACAGCTCTGTTCTCTGGTTCCAAATGAATGAATACTTTAATGGTAAACTCAGGCTTGTTATATACAGTTAGAAGCCCCAAGAAACAATGGCTTAACTCCACCCACAACATGACACAACGGGTGCTCAATACACATTCCTTTAGATAATGACATTCAGATAATCGACATGAACTAATTACTAGTCATTTACCCAGACGTTCTGACTCCGCGATAAGCTATTCTCACCTGATACACAATACACATTCCTTTGTAGACGTAATTGACATGCTAATCCACTACAGCTGACAAGTCAGCCATCTGACCTTTCAGACTGCCAACCCCCAACACATCTATCATCAATAGACTTTCACACAATGAAATATCTTAGGAGCCAGACTCAATTAACACCTCAACAGTCTGTGTCCCCACATGAAGGAGTCACTCTCCTATTGACCTGTTGGGCTCAGAATTAACAACCTGTAATATGTCAAGATCCTGCAATACATGAATTATCAATAATGTCCCATCTCATGTAATCCGAGATATCAGTTCTCAGTCATCCTATGCCCCTAGTGGACATAGGATGACCCTAGATGCAAGAGTCATTGGTGAAGCTGGCACAGGAGTACCCCCCATCCTTCAAGAGCCTCTGGGTCCCACGGGCCATTCCGTTACAGTGACTCTGCTCTGACCCGTCTGTCCCCCCTATAGTGACTCTGCTCTGACCCGTCTGTCCCCCCTATAGTGACTCTGCTCTGACCCGTTTGTCCCCCCTATAGTGACTCTTCTCTGACCCGTCTGTCCCCCCTATAGTGACTCTGCTCTGACCCGTTTGTCCCCCCTATAGTGACTCTTCTCTGACCCGTCTGTCCCCCCTATAGTGACTCTTCTCTGACCCGTCTGTCCCCCCTATAGTGACTCTGCTCTGACCCGTCTGTCCCCCCTATAGTGACTCTTCTCTGACCCGTCTGTCCCCCCTATAGTGACTCTTCTCTGACCCGTCTGTCCCCCCTATAGTGACTCTTCTCTGACCCGTCTGTCCCCCTATAGTGACTCTTCTCTGACCCGTCTGTCCCCCCCTTTAGTAATCACAGCTCAGTAGCGCCCTCTAATGATGTGTCCACTTTGTCTGCAGTGTTGGTCGGAGGCGGTCCCTCTGTCTGTTTCTCTGCACCGCCGGCATCGCCTGTGTCTGCATTATGTTCCTACCAGAGAGGAAGACAGGTACTCTTCACACCCGGATCTACACCCCCCCCCCCCTACACACACACATCACACCCCCCCCCCCCTACACACACATCACACCCCCCCCTACACACACATCACACACCCCCCTGTACACCCCACAACACACACCCCCTACACACACATCACACCTCCTCCCGTACACCCCACAACACACACCCCCTACACACACATCACACCCCCCCATGTAAACCCCACAACACACACCCCCTGTACACCCCACATCACACCCCCCTACACACACATCACACCCCCCCTGTACACCCCACAACACCCCCCCCACACACACATCACACCCCCCCTGTACACCCCACAACACACCCCCCCTGTACACCCCACAACACACACCCCCTGTACACCCCACAACACACACCCCCTGTACACCCCACATCACACCCCCCTACACACACATCACACCCCCCCTGTACACCCCACAACACCCCCCCTGTACACCCCACAACACCCCCCCCCCACACACACACACACCCCCCCTACACACACACATCACACCCCCCCTGTACACCCCACAACACACCCCCCCTACACACACATCACACACCCCCCCTACGCACACATCACCCCTACGCACACATCACCCCCCCCGTACACCCCACAACACCCCCCCCCCCATACACCCCACAACACACACCCCCTGTACACAGATATCACACCCCCCCTACACACACATCACACCCCCCCCCTGTACACACACATCACCCCCCCTGTACACACACATCACACCCCCGTACATCCCACATCACACCCCCTCTAAACACACATCACCCCTCTGTACACATCCCCCCGTAGACATGCACACTCTGTACTCACAACAATCTGTACACCCCCCCCCCCCCTGTACACACAGACGATAATGATTTGTGTGTTGCAGGATTCCTGTCTGTGGTGAACAGTCAGATGCTCTCATTGGTCGGGAAGTTCTGTATTAGCGCAGCTTTCAACATTGTTTATATTTACACAACGGAGCTGTACCCCACCTCTGTGCGGTAAGTGGGCACTATGGGGGGGGGGGGGGTCTTAGATGTCTGGGCCATAGCTAGCTGTCACCTTGTATGTAGTGTGTATGGGGGGATCTTGTATGTAGTGTGTATGGGGGGATCTTGTATGTAGTGTGTATGGGGGGATCTTGTATGTAGTGTGTATGGGGGGATCTTGTATGTAGTGTGTATGGGGGGGGGTTCTTGTATGTAGTGTGTATGGGGGGATCTTGTATGTAGTGTGTATGGGGGGGGATCTTGTATGTAGTGTGTATGGGGGGGGGATCTTGTATGTAGTGTGTATGGGGGGATCTTGTATGTAGTGTGTATGGGGGGGATCTTGTATGTAGTGTGTATGGGGGGATCTTGTATGTAGTGTGTATGGGGGGATCTTGTATGTAGTGTGTATGGGGGGATCTTGTATGTAGTGTGTATGGGGGGATCTTGTATGTAGTGTGTATGGGGGGGGGGTCTTGTATGTAGTGTGTATGGGGGGATCTTGTATGTAGTGTGTATGGGGGGGGATCTTGTATGTAGTGTGTATGGGGGGGGGGTCTTGTATGTAGTGTGTATGGGGGGATCTTGTATGTAGTGTGTATGGGGGGGATCTTGTATGTAGTGTGTATGGGGGGATCTTGTATGTAGTGTGTATGGGGGGGGGATCTTGTATGTAGTGTGTATGGGGGGGATCTTGTATGTAGTGTGTATGGGGGGATCTTGTATGTAGTGTGTATGGGGGGGGGATCTTGTATGTAGTGTGTATGGGGGGATCTTGTATGTAGTGTGTATGGGGGGATCTTGTATGGGGGGATCTTGTATGTAGTGTGTATGGGGGGGGGATCTTGTATGTAGTGTGTATGGGGGGGATCTTGTATGTAGTGTGTATGGGGGGATCTTGTATGTAGTGTGTATGGGGGGATCTTGTATGGGGGGGTCTTGTATGTAGTGTGTATGGGGGGATCTTGTATGTAGTGTGTATGGGGGGATCTTGTATGTAGTGTGTATGGGGGGATCTTGTATGGGGGGGTCTTGTATGTAGTGTGTATTGGTGATGGGGGGGGTCTTGTATGTAGTGTGTGTGGGGGGGATCTTGTATGTAGTGTGTATGGGGGGGGGATCTTGTATGTAGTGTGTATGGGGGGGATCTTGTATGTAGTGTGTATTGGTGATGGGGGGGGGGGGATCTTGTATGTAGTGTGTATTGGTGATGGGGGGGGGGGATCTTGTATGTAGTGTGTATTGGTGATGGGGGGGGGATCTTGTGTGTTTTGGTGATGGGGGGGGGGGGGGGATCTTGTGTGTTTTGGTGATGGGGGGGGGTCTGTGGATTGCTCCATACATCTTGTCCTTGTCTTGCAGGAGTCTGGGGATGGGAGTCTGCTCCATGTTCTCCCGCATTGGAGGGATCATCGCTCCCTTCGTCCCGGCTCTGGTATGGAGAAATCCCATTCTTTCTATAACAATGTAAAAATCAAAGCATAACCCGACCAATAATGGGGGGGGGGGGGTGTCATCTATTTATATACTGCATGGTCTGGAGGACCTCCGTCATATGTCTAGATATATGAATCTATAGTGAGATGAGAGCCACTGAACCTCCAAGAGCCAATTGGAGCCCATTGAACCCCTGAGAGTCAGTCGGAGCGCATTGAACCCCCAGGAGTCAGTCGGAGCCCATTGAACCCCCAGGAGTCAGTCGGAGCCAATTGAACCCCCAGTTGTCAGTTTGAATCCATTGACTCTCTAGGAACCAGGTATATTCAGACCTGCAGTCAGAGCCCATTGAACCCACAGGAATCAGTTGGAGGCCACAGAACCCCCCAGGGATCAGTTGGAGCCCATTGAACCCCCATGGATCATTTGGAGCCCATTGAACCCCCAGGGATCAGTTGGAGCCCATTGAACCTCCAGGAATCAGTTGGAGCCCATTGAACCTCCAGGAATCAGTTGGAGCCCATTGAACCTCCAGGAATCAGCTGGAGCCCACAGAACCCCCAGGGATCAGTTGGAGCCCACAGAACCCCCAGGGATCAGTTGGAGCCCACAGAACCCCCAGGGATCAGTTGGAGCCCATTGAACCCCCAGGGATCAGTTGGAGCCCACAGAACCCCCAGGGATCAGTTGGAGCCCACAGAACCGCCCACAGAACCCCCAGGGATCAGTTGGAGCCCACAGAACCCCCAGGGATCAGTTGGAGCCCATTGAACCCCCAGGGATCAGTTGGAGCCCATTGAACCCCCAGGGATCAGTTGGAGCCCATTGAACCTCCAGGAATCAGTTGGAGCCCACAGAACCCTCAGGAAACAGTTGGAGCCCATTGAACCCCCATTTGTCGGGTAAAGTCCACTGACACTCCAGGAACCAGGTAGATTCAGACCTGGAGTCAGAGCCCATTGAAGCCCCAGAAGTCAATTGGAGCCCTTTGAACCCCCAGGAGTCAGATCCCATTGAACCACCAGGAGTCAGATCCCATTGAACCCCCAGGAGTCAGATCCCATTGAACCCCCAGAAGTCAGATCCCATTGAACCTACAGGAATCTGTAAAAGCACACTGAACCCCTAGGAGCCAGTTGGAGACCACTGAACCCCCAGAAGTTGTCACAAACTGGACCCACAGGACTCAGAGTTGAACCCCCAGGAGTTTGAGCCCATTGACACTAAAGGAGTTCATTGAACCACAGGGAACCAGTTAGGTCTCGTTGAGACCCCAGGATCCACTTAGAGCCCATTGAATCTACAGTAATCTGTAAAAGCACACGGGGGGAGCCACAGGGGAGCCCATTGAACCCCCAGGAACTTTTTGCACTCTATTGAGCCCCAAGAACCTGTTGGAGCCCATTTTATCCCCGAGAGCCAATTAAAGCCTATTGATCCCACAGGAGCCGATTCCCATTGAGGCCCCTCCCCCCAGAGCAAGTTAGAGCCCATTAAACCCCATGTACACCCCTTCTTCATGGGCCCTCTTCTCATTCTATGTCCCCTCAGCGTCCTCTGCGATGGTATCTGCCCTACATTGTGTTCGGTGCCTCTGGGATGTCCGCCGGCCTCTTGAGCCTCCTGTTACCGGAGACCCTGAACACCCCTCTCCCTGACACCCTCTCCGACCTGCAGGTGGTGTCCTACCGACGTCTGCTGACCAAAGAGGGGGAGGAGGAGACTCTGCTGAGCGAGGAGCCGATTGGAGGAAGACAAGTATGACATCATAGAGGGGGGGAGATGGTGGTCATGTGACGGGGGGGGGGGCTTCTAGAGGATGGGAGATCGGGAAATATCCGCAGAGGGGTCAGCAATAGGCAGCGAGGAACAACCTGTACTGGAGGGGCGCCGTCTGTAAATGCCGATCACCTGGCTGTCTCTGGCTTCAGTACTTTCTGTGTCACTTAACCTGCCAAGAGAACCAAAGCAGTTCTTTGAATCCCCAGAGTTCCCCTTTTCCATCTGAATCCGCAGAGTTCCCCCTTTCCATCTGAATCCACAGAGTTCCCCCTTTACATCTGAATCCGCAGAGTTCCCCTTTACATCTGAATCCGCAGAGTTCCCCCTTTACATCTGAATCCACAGAGTTCCCCCTTTACATCTGAATCCACAGAGTTCCCCCTTTACATCTGAATCCACAGAGTTCCCCCTTTACATCTGAATCCGCAGAGTTCCCCCTTTACATCTGAATCCGCAGAGTTCCCCTTTACATCTGAATCCGCAGAGTTCCCCCTTTACATCTGAATCCACAGAGTTCCCCCTTTACATCTGAATCCACAGAGTTCCCCCTTTACATCTGAATCCACAGAGTTCCCCCTTTACATCTGAATCCACAGAGTTCCCCCTTTACATCTGAATCCACAGAGTTCCCCCTTTACATCTGAATCCACAGAGTTCCCCCTTTACATCTGAATCCACAGAGTTCCCCCTTTACATCTGAATCCACAGAGTTCCCCCTTTACATCTGAATCCGCAGAGTTCCCCTTATACATCTGAATCCACAGAGTTCCCCTTATACATCTGCATCCCCAGAGTTCCCCCTTTACATCTGAATCTACAGAGTTCCCCTTTACATCTGAATCCGCAGAGTTCCCTTTTACATCTGAATCCGCAGAGTTCCCTTTTACATCTGAATCCACACAGTTCCCTTTTACATCTGAATCCACACAGTTCCCTTTTACATCTGAATCTACAG
The DNA here is from genome assembly GCF_905171775.1 of Rana temporaria. Lineage (NCBI taxonomy): Eukaryota > Metazoa > Chordata > Amphibia > Anura > Ranidae > Rana > Rana temporaria. Next base: position 856,648 of record NW_024404415.1, on the reverse strand, counting down.
AGTTCCCCTTTACATCTGAATCCGCAGAGTTCCCCCTTTCCATCTGAATCCCCAGAGTTCCCCTTATACATCTGAATCCACAGAGTTCCCCTTATACATCTGCATCCCCAGAGTTCCCCTTATACATCTGAATCTACAGAGTTCCCCTTTACATCTGAATCCGCAGAGTTCCCCCTTTCCATCTGAATCCACAGAGTTCCCTTTTACATCTGAATCCACAGAGTTCCCTTTTACATCTGAATCTACAGAGTTCCCCTTTACATCTGAATCCGCAGAGTTCCCCCTTTCCATCTGAATCCCCAGAGTTCCCCTTATACATCTGAATCCACAGAGTTCCCCTTATACATCTGAATCCGCAGAGTTCCCCTTTTACATCTGAATCCGCAGAGTTCCCCTTTTACATCTGAATCCACAGAGTTCCCCCTTTCCATCTGAATCCGCAGAGTTCCCCTTTACATCTGAATCCGCAGAGTTCCCCCTTTACATCTGAATCCACAGAGTTCCCCCTTTACATCTGAATCCACAGAGTTCCCCCTTTACATCTGAATCCACAGAGTTCCCCCTTTACATCTGAATCCACAGAGTTCCCCCTTTACATCTGAATCCACAGAGTTCCCCCTTTACATCTGAATCCACAGAGTTCCCCCTTTACATCTGAATCCACAGAGTTCCCCCTTTACATCTGAATCCACAGAGTTCCCCCTTTACATCTGAATCCGCAGAGTTCCCCTTATACATCTGAATCCACAGAGTTCCCCTTATACATCTGCATCCCCAGAGTTCCCCCTTTACATCTGAATCTACAGAGTTCCCCTTTACATCTGAATCCGCAGAGTTCCCTTTTACATCTGAATCCGCAGAGTTCCCTTTTACATCTGAATCCACACAGTTCCCTTTTACATCTGAATCCACACAGTTCCCTTTTACATCTGAATCTACAGAGTTCCCCTTTACATCTGAATCCGCAGAGTTCCCCCTTTCCATCTGAATCCCCAGAGTTCCCCTTATACATCTGAATCCACAGAGTTCCCCTTATACATCTGCATCCCCAGAGTTCCCCTTATACATCTGAATCTACAGAGTTCCCCTTTACATCTGAATCCGCAGAGTTCCCCCTTTCCATCTGAATCCACAGAGTTCCCTTTTACATCTGAATCCACAGAGTTCCCTTTTACATCTGAATCTACAGAGTTCCCCTTTACATCTGAATCCGCAGAGTTCCCCCTTTCCATCTGAATCCCCAGAGTTCCCCTTATACATCTGAATCCACAGAGTTCCCCTTATACATCTGAATCCGCAGAGTTCCCCTTTTACATCTGAATCCGCAGAGTTCCCCTTTTACATCTGAATCCACAGAGTTCCCCCTTTCCATCTGAATCCGCAGAGTTCCCCTTTACATCTGAATCCGCAGAGTTCCCCCTTTACATCTGAATCCACAGAGTTCCCCCTTTACATCTGAATCCACAGAGTTCCCCCTTTACATCTGAATCCACAGAGTTCCCCCTTTACATCTGAATCCACAGAGTTCCCCCTTTACATCTGAATCCACAGAGTTCCCCCTTTACATCTGAATCCACAGAGTTCCCCCTTTACATCTGAATCCACAGAGTTCCCCCTTTACATCTGAATCCACAGAGTTCCCCCTTTACATCTGAATCCGCAGAGTTCCCCTTTTACATCTGAATCTACAGAGTTCCCCATTACATCTGAATCCCCAGAGTTCCCCCTTTACATCTGAATCTACAGAGTTCCCCTTTACATCTGAATCTACAGAGTTCCCCCTTTACATCTGAATCTACAGAGTTCCCCATTACATCTGAATCCCCAGAGTTCCCCTTATACATCTGAATCCACAGAGTTCCCCTTATACATCTGCATCCCCAGAGTTCCCCCTTTACATCTGAATCCCCAGAGTTCCCCTTATACATCTGAATCCACAGAGTTCCCCTTATACATCTGCATCCCCAGAGTTCCCCCTTTACATCTGAATCCCCAGAGTTCCCCCTTTACATCTGAATCCCCAGAGTTCCCCCTTTACATCTGAATCCACAGAGTTCCCCCTTTACATCTGAATCCACAGAGTTCCCCTTATACATCTGCATCCCCAGAGTTCCCCCTTTACATCTGAATCCCCAGAGTTCCCCTTATACATCTGCATCCCCAGAGTTCCCCTTATACATCTGCATCCCCAGAGTTCCCCCTTTACATCTGAATCCCCAGAGTTCCCCTTATACATCTGAATCCCCAGAGTTCCCCTTATACATCTGAATCCGCAGAGTTCCCCTTTTCCATCTGAATCCGCAGAGTTCCCCTTTTCCATCTGAATCCCCAGAGTTCCCCTTATACATCTGAATCCGCAGAGTTCCCCTTTTCCATCTGAATCCGCAGAGTTCCCCTTTTCCATCTGAATCCGCAGAGTTCCCCCTTTCCATCTGAATCCGCAGAGTTCACCTTTCCATCTGAATCCGCAGAGTTCCCCCTTTCCATCTGAATCCGCAGAGTTCCCCCTTTCCATCTGAATCCGCAGAGTTCCCCTTTCCATCTGAATCCGCAGAGTTCCCCCTTTCCATCTGAATCCGCAGAGTTCCCCTTTCCATCTGAATCCGCAGAGTTCCCCCTTTCCATCTGAATCCGCAGAGTTCCCCCTTTCCATCTGAATCCACAGAGTTCCCCCTTTCCATCTGAATCCGCAGAGTTCCCCCTTTCCATCTGAATCCACAGAGTTCCCCCTTTACATCTGAATCCCCAGAGTTCCCCTTATACATCTGAATCCGCAGAGTTCCCCCTTTACATCTGAATCCACAGAGTTCCCCCTTTACATCTGAATCCACAGAGTTCCCCCTTTACATCTGAATCCACAGAGTTCCCCCTTTACATCTGAATCCGCAGAGTTCCCCCTTTACATCTGAATCCGCAGAGTTCCCCTTTACATCTGAATCCGCAGAGTTCCCCCTTTACATCTGAATCCACAGAGTTCCCCCTTTACATCTGAATCCACAGAGTTCCCCCTTTACATCTGAATCCACAGAGTTCCCCCTTTACATCTGAATCCACAGAGTTCCCCCTTTACATCTGAATCCACAGAGTTCCCCTTATACATCTGAATCCACAGAGTTCCCCCTTTACATCTGAATCCACAGAGTTCCCCGTTTACATCTGAATCCGCAGAGTTCCCCTTTTACATCTGAATCTACAGAGTTCCCCTTATACATCTGAATCCACAGAGTTCCCCATTACATCTGAATCCCCAGAGTTCCCCCTTTACATCTGAATCCACAGAGTTCCCCGTTTACATCTGAATCCGCAGAGTTCCCCTTTTACATCTGAATCTACAGAGTTCCCCTTATACATCTGAATCCACAGAGTTCCCCATTACATCTGAATCCACAGAGTTCCCCCTTTACATCTGAATCCACAGAGTTCCCCGTTTACATCTGAATCCGCAGAGTTCCCCTTTTACATCTGAATCCACAGAGTTCCCCTTTTACATCTGAATCCACAGAGTTCCCCTTTTACATCTGAATCCACAGAGTTCCCCGTTTACATCTGAATCTGCAGAGTTCCCCTTTTACATCTGAATCTACAGAGTTCCCCTTATACATCTGAATCCACAGAGTTCCCCTTATACATCTGCATCCCCAGAGTTCCCCTTATACATCTGAATCTACAGAGTTCCCCTTTACATCTGAGTCCGCAGAGTTCCCCCTTTCCATCTGAATCCACAGAGTTCCCTTTTACATCTGAATCCACACAGTTCCCTTTTACATCTGAATCCACAGAGTTCCCTTTTACATCTGAATCCACAGAGTTCCCTTTTACATCTGAATCTACAGAGTTCCCCTTTACATCTGAATCCGCAGAGTTCCCCCTTTCCATCTGAATCCCCAGAGTTCCCCTTATACATCTGAATCCCCAGAGTTCCCCTTATACATCTGCATCCCCAGAGTTCCCCCTTTACATCTGAATCCCCAGAGTTCCCCTTATACATCTGAATCCCCAGAGTTCCCCTTATACATCTGAATCCGCAGAGTTCCCCTTTTACATCTGAATCCGCAGAGTTCCCCTTTTACATCTGAATCCACAGAGTTCCCCCTTTCCATCTGAATCCGCAGAGTTCCCCTTTACATCTGAATCCGCAGAGTTCCCCCTTTACATCTGAATCCACAGAGTTCCCCTTTACATCTGAATCCACAGAGTTCCCCCTTTACATCTGAATCCACAGAGTTCCCCCTTTACATCTGAATCCACAGAGTTCCCCCTTTACATCTGAATCCACAGAGTTCCCCCTTTACATCTGAATCCACAGAGTTCCCCCTTTACATCTGAATCCACAGAGTTCCCCCTTTACATCTGAATCCACAGAGTTCCCCCTTTACATCTGAATCCACAGAGTTCCCCCTTTACATCTGAATCCACAGAGTTCCCCCTTTACATCTGAATCCGCAGAGTTCCCCTTTTACATCTGAATCTACAGAGTTCCCCATTACATCTGAATCCCCAGAGTTCCCCTTATACATCTGAATCCACAGAGTTCCCCTTATACATCTGCATCCCCAGAGTTCCCCTTATACATCTGCATCCCCAGAGTTCCCCCTTTACATCTGAATCCCCAGAGTTCCCCTTATACATCTGAATCCACAGAGTTCCCCTTATACATCTGCATCCCCAGAGTTCCCCTTATACATCTGCATCCCCAGAGTTCCCCCTTTACATCTGAATCCCCAGAGTTCCCCTTATACATCTGAATCCGCAGAGTTCCCCTTTTCCATCTGAATCCGCAGAGTTCCCCTTTTCCATCTGAATCCGCAGAGTTCCCCTTTTCCATCTGAATCCCCAGAGTTCCCCTTATACATCTGCATCCCCAGAGTTCCCCCTTTACATCTGAATCCCCAGAGTTCCCCTTATACATCTGAATCCACAGAGTTCCCCTTATACATCTGCATCCCCAGAGTTCCCCTTATACATCTGCATCCCCAGAGTTCCCCCTTTACATCTGAATCCCCAGAGTTCCCCTTTCCATCTGAATCCGCAGAGTTCCCCTTTCCATCTGAATCCGCAGAGTTCCCCCTTTCCATCTGAATCCGCAGAGTTCCCCTTTCCATCTGAATCCGCAGAGTTCCCCCTTTCCATCTGAATCCGCAGAGTTCCCCCTTTCCATCTGAATCCACAGAGTTCCCCCTTTCCATCTGAATCCGCAGAGTTCCCCCTTTCCATCTGAATCCACAGAGTTCCCCCTTTACATCTGAATCCCCAGAGTTCCCCTTATACATCTGAATCCGCAGAGTTCCCCCTTTACATCTGAATCCACAGAGTTCCCCCTTTACATCTGAATCCACAGAGTTCCCCCTTTACATCTGAATCCACAGAGTTCCCCCTTTACATCTGAATCCGCAGAGTTCCCCCTTTACATCTGAATCCGCAGAGTTCCCCTTTACATCTGAATCCGCAGAGTTCCCCCTTTACATCTGAATCCACAGAGTTCCCCCTTTACATCTGAATCCACAGAGTTCCCCCTTTACATCTGAATCCACAGAGTTCCCCCTTTACATCTGAATCCACAGAGTTCCCCCTTTACATCTGAATCCACAGAGTTCCCCTTATACATCTGAATCCACAGAGTTCCCCCTTTACATCTGAATCCACAGAGTTCCCCGTTTACATCTGAATCCGCAGAGTTCCCCTTTTACATCTGAATCTACAGAGTTCCCCTTATACATCTGAATCCACAGAGTTCCCCATTACATCTGAATCCCCAGAGTTCCCCCTTTACATCTGAATCCACAGAGTTCCCCGTTTACATCTGAATCCGCAGAGTTCCCCTTTTACATCTGAATCTACAGAGTTCCCCTTATACATCTGAATCCACAGAGTTCCCCATTACATCTGAATCCACAGAGTTCCCCCTTTACATCTGAATCCACAGAGTTCCCCGTTTACATCTGAATCCGCAGAGTTCCCCTTTTACATCTGAATCCACAGAGTTCCCCTTTTACATCTGAATCCACAGAGTTCCCCTTTTACATCTGAATCCACAGAGTTCCCCGTTTACATCTGAATCTGCAGAGTTCCCCTTTTACATCTGAATCTACAGAGTTCCCCTTATACATCTGAATCCACAGAGTTCCCCTTATACATCTGCATCCCCAGAGTTCCCCTTATACATCTGAATCTACAGAGTTCCCCTTTACATCTGAATCCGCAGAGTTCCCCCTTTCCATCTGAATCCACAGAGTTCCCTTTTACATCTGAATCCACACAGTTCCCTTTTACATCTGAATCCACAGAGTTCCCTTTTACATCTGAATCCACAGAGTTCCCTTTTACATCTGAATCTACAGAGTTCCCCTTTACATCTGAATCCGCAGAGTTCCCCCTTTCCATCTGAATCCCCAGAGTTCCCCTTATACATCTGAATCCCCAGAGTTCCCCTTATACATCTGCATCCCCAGAGTTCCCCCTTTACATCTGAATCCCCAGAGTTCCCCTTATACATCTGAATCCCCAGAGTTCCCCTTATACATCTGAATCCGCAGAGTTCCCCTTTTACATCTGAATCCGCAGAGTTCCCCTTTTACATCTGAATCCACAGAGTTCCCCCTTTCCATCTGAATCCGCAGAGTTCCCCTTTACATCTGAATCCGCAGAGTTCCCCCTTTACATCTGAATCCACAGAGTTCCCCCTTTACATCTGAATCCACAGAGTTCCCCCTTTACATCTGAATCCACAGAGTTCCCCCTTTACATCTGAATCCACAGAGTTCCCCCTTTACATCTGAATCCACAGAGTTCCCCCTTTACATCTGAATCCACAGAGTTCCCCCTTTACATCTGAATCCACAGAGTTCCCCCTTTACATCTGAATCCACAGAGTTCCCCCTTTACATCTGAATCCACAGAGTTCCCCCTTTACATCTGAATCCACAGAGTTCCCCCTTTACATCTGAATCCGCAGAGTTCCCCTTTTACATCTGAATCTACAGAGTTCCCCATTACATCTGAATCCCCAGAGTTCCCCTTATACATCTGAATCCACAGAGTTCCCCTTATACATCTGCATCCCCAGAGTTCCCCTTATACATCTGCATCCCCAGAGTTCCCCCTTTACATCTGAATCCCCAGAGTTCCCCTTATACATCTGAATCCACAGAGTTCCCCTTATACATCTGCATCCCCAGAGTTCCCCTTATACATCTGCATCCCCAGAGTTCCCCCTTTACATCTGAATCCCCAGAGTTCCCCTTATACATCTGAATCCCCAGAGTTCCCCTTATACATCTGAATCCGCAGAGTTCCCCTTTTACATCTGAATCCGCAGAGTTCCCCTTTTACATCTGAATCCACAGAGTTCCCCCTTTCCATCTGAATCCGCAGAGTTCCCCTTTACATCTGAATCCGCAGAGTTCCCCCTTTACATCTGAATCCACAGAGTTCCCCCTTTACATCTGAATCCACAGAGTTCCCCCTTTACATCTGAATCCACAGAGTTCCCCCTTTACATCTGAATCCACAGAGTTCCCCCTTTACATCTGAATCCACAGAGTTCCCCCTTTACATCTGAATCCACAGAGTTCCCCCTTTACATCTGAATCCACAGAGTTCCCCCTTTACATCTGAATCCACAGAGTTCCCCCTTTACATCTGAATCCACAGAGTTCCCCCTTTACATCTGAATCCACAGAGTTCCCCCTTTACATCTGAATCCGCAGAGTTCCCCTTTTACATCTGAATCTACAGAGTTCCCCATTACATCTGAATCCCCAGAGTTCCCCTTATACATCTGAATCCACAGAGTTCCCCTTATACATCTGCATCCCCAGAGTTCCCCTTATACATCTGCATCCCCAGAGTTCCCCCTTTACATCTGAATCCGCAGAGTTCCCCTTATACATCTGAATCCACAGAGTTCCCCTTATACATCTGCATCCCCAGAGTTCCCCTTATACATCTGCATCCCCAGAGTTCCCCCTTTACATCTGAATCCCCAGAGTTCCCCTTATACATCTGAATCCGCAGAGTTCCCCTTTTCCATCTGAATCCGCAGAGTTCCCCTTTTCCATCTGAATCCGCAGAGTTCCCCTTTTCCATCTGAATCCCCAGAGTTCCCCTTATACATCTGAATCCGCAGAGTTCCCCTTTTCCATCTGAATCCGCAGAGTTCCCCTTTTCCATCTGAATCCGCAGAGTTCCCCTTTTCCATCTGAATCCCCAGAGTTCCCCTTTTCCATCTGAATCCGCAGAGTTCCCCTTTTCCATCTGAATCCGCAGAGTTCCCCTTTTCCATCTGAATCCGCAGAGTTCCCCTTTTCCATCTGAATCCGCAGAGTTCCCCTTTTCCATCTGAATCCGCAGAGTTCCCCTTTTACATCTTGTAACGGTCAGGGGTTAACACCGTTTACGATATTCCATTCCACCAACCCAAGACAGCTTATCCGACACTCCACAATCCAGCAGACACGACCCATTGGATTTTCCCAGAATAACGAGACACAAGCTCTGTTCTCTGGTTCCAAACGAATGAACCCTTTAATGGTAAACTCAGCTCAGAGGGGGGCAGTTGGGGGAGGGGTGAAGTTGGGGGAGGGGTATAGAGGAGACAGTAGAGGGGGGCAGTTGTGGGAGGGGTGAGGTTGGGGGAGGGGTATAGAGGTGAGGTTGGGGGAGGGGTATAGAGGAGACAGTAGAGGGGGGCAGTTGGGGAGGGGTGTGGTTAGGGAGGGGGTATAGAGGAGACAGTAGAGGGGGCAGTTGGGGGAGGGGTACAGAGGAGACAGTAGAGGGGGCAGTTGGGGGAGGGGTGTGGTTAGGGAGGGGGTATAGAGGAGACAGTAGAGGGGGCAGTTGGGGGAGGGGTACAGAGGAGACAGTAGAGGGGGCAGTTGGGGGAGGGGTGTGGTTAGGGAGGGGGTATAGAGGAGACAGTAGAGGGGGCAGTTGGGGGAGGGGTATAGAGGAGACAGTAGAGGGGGCAGTTGGGGGAGGGGTACAGAGGAGACAGTAGAGGGGGGCAGTTGGGGGAGGGGTACAGAGGAGACAGTAGAGGGGGGCAGTTGGGGAGGGGGGTGGTTAGGGAGGGGGTATAGAGGAGACAGTAGAGGGGGCAGTTGGGGGAGGGGTATAGAGGAGACAGTAGAGGGGGCAGTTGGGGGAGGGGTACAGAGGAGACAGTAGAGGGGGGCAGTTGGGGGAGGGGTACAGAGGAGACAGTAGAGGGGGGCAGTTGGGGAGGGGTGTGGTTAGGGAGAGGGTATAGAGGAGACAGTAGAGGGGGCAGTTTTGGGAGGGGTATAGGGAGACGGTGGAGGGGGAGGGGTATAGAGAAGACCGTAGAGGGGGCAGTTGTGGGATGGGTGAGGTTGGGGGAGGGGTATAGAGGAGACGGTGGAGGGGGAGGGGTGAGGTTGGGGGAGGGGTATAGAGGAGACGGTGGAGGGGTGGGGTTGGGGGAGGGGTATAGAGGAGACAGTAGAGGGGGGCAGTTTTGGGAGGGGTATAGAGGAGACGGTGGAGGGGGAGGGGTATAGAGGAGACAGTAGAGGGGGCAGTTGGGGGAGGGGTACAGAGGAGACAGTAGAGGGGGGCAGTTGGGGGAGGGGTACAGAGGAGACAGTAGAGGGGGGCAGTTGGGGAGGGGTGTGGTTAGGGAGAGGGTATAGAGGAGACAGTAGAGGGGGCAGTTTTGGGAGGGGTATAGGGAGACGGTGGAGGGGGAGGGGTATAGAGAAGACCGTAGAGGGGGCAGTTGTGGGATGGGTGAGGTTGGGGGAGGGGTATAGAGGAGACGGTGGAGGGGGAGGGGTGAGGTTGGGGGAGGGGTATAGAGGAGACGGTGGAGGGGTGGGGTTGGGGGAGGGGTATAGAGGAGACAGTAGAGGGGGGCAGTTTTGGGAGGGGTATAGAGGAGACGGTGGAGGGGGAGGGGTATAGAGGAGACAGTAGAGGGGGCAGTTGGGGGAGGGGTACAGAGGAGACAGTAGAGGGGGGCAGTTGGGGGAGGGGTACAGAGGAGACAGTAGAGGGGGGGCAGTTGGGGAGGGGTGTGGTTAGGGAGAGGGTATAGAGGAGACAGTAGAGGGGGCAGTTTTGGGATGGGTGAGGTTGGGGGAGGGGTATAGAGGAGACGGTGGAGGGGGAGGGGTGAGGTTGGGGGAGGGGTATAGAGGAGACGGTGGAGGGGGAGGGGTGAGGTTGGGGGAGGGGTATAGAGGAGACGGTGGAGGGGGAGGGGTATAGAGGAGACGGTGGAGGGGGAGGGGTATAGAGGAGACGGTGGAGGGGGAGGGGTATAGAGGAGACGGTGGAGGGGGGCAGTTGGGGGAGGGGTGTGGTTGGGGAGGGGTATAGAGGAGACAGTAGAGGGGGGCAGTTGTGGGAGGGGTATAGAGGAGACGGTGGAGGGGGAGGGGTATAGAGGAGACGGTGGAGGGGGAGGGGTATAGAGGAGACGGTGGAGGGGGAGGGGTATAGAGGAGACGGTGGAGGGGGGCAGTTGTGGGAGGGGTGAGGTTGGGGGAGGGGTATAGAGGAGACGGTGGAGGGGGAGGGGTGAGGTTGGGGGAGGGGTATAGAGGAGACGGTGGAGGGGGAGGGGTATAGAGGAGACGGTGGAGGGGGAGGGGTATAGAGGAGACGGTGGAGGGGGAGGGGTATAGAGGAGACGGTGGAGGGGGGCAGTTGGGGGAGGGGTGTGGTTGGGGAGGGGTATAGAGGAGACAGTAGAGGGGGGCAGTTTTGGGAGGGGTATAGAGGAGACGGTGGAGGGGGGCAGTTGGGGGAGGGGTGTGGTTGGGGAGGGGTATAGAGGAGACAGTAGAGGGGGGCAGTTGTGGGAGGGGTGAGGTTGGGGGAGGGGTATAGAGGTGAGGTTGGGGGAGGGGTATAGAGGAGACAGTAGAGGGGGAGGGGTGAGGTTGGGGGAGGGGTATAGAGAAGACGGTGGAGGGGGAGGGGTATAGAGGAGACAGTAGAGCGGGGCAGTTGGGGGAGGGGTGTGGTTAGGGAGGGGGGTATAGAGGAGACAGTAGAGGGGACAGTTGGGGAGGGGTATAGAGGGGGCAGTTTTGGGAGGGGTATAGAGGAGACGGGGGAGGGGTGAGGGTGGGCTCCTCCCCATATAATGTATATTTGTCGCCCCCTGTCTGCAGGGTATTTTAGGTCCTGGCGGAGAGGCTTCCAGCGAGGAGGAGGAGCTCTTCCATCGGAGGACACTCGGCTCTGCTCTCCATGGTGAACGATGATGGGGGGGGGGGGGCCCCTTGGTGGATTGTACCCCCCCAGAAGCTGCTTTTATCGGACCTGTGTGCAGAGGCCCCGAAGCTTGTGGTGTCGGTGGCGTCGGTGTACCTGGAGCACTATAGGAATAGGGGATATGATGGTGGAGGGTCATTGTGTATATGGGGGGGAGGGGGAGGGGATGGAGGCGGAGTTCCTCCCATCTGCCACACTTTATGGGAATCGATCGCCGGCCCAGCCAACGAATGAATGTGAAAGTGCCTTCTGGCCGGCTGATTGGAGACCCCCTTTAAGCCCCGCCTCTCTGTGTCAGCAGTCATAGACACAGCAATCCCGGTGTCTACAGTTCTCCACAGCCTGAGGATACTGCACGAGCCTGTACAGACATGGAGGGGGAGGGGTCTCTGTGCCTCGCCCCGCCTCTCCTGGTGGACAATATTTTATTATTTATATCTATTTATATTTGAAATCCAGAACTTTATACATAAAGATTTTCTCTATACAGCGGCTGGTCAATCATTCAATTCTTCTCCTTCCGTCACGGGGGGGGGGGGGGGGATCCCCGGACTGCATTGGATGGGGGTGGAGTGGCTGATCCCTGGGGCCCCTCTGCATTGGATGGGGGTGGAGTGGCTGATCCCCGGGGCCCCTCTGCATTGGATGGGGGTGGAGTGGCTGATCCCCGGGGTCCCCTCTGCATTGGATGGGGGTGGAGTGGCTGATCCCGGGGTCCCCTCTGCATTGGATGGGGGTGGAGTGGCTGATCCCGGGGCCCCTCTGCATTGGATGGGGGTGGAGTGGCTGATCCCGGGGCCCCTCTGCATTGGATGGGGGTGGAGTGTCTGAACCCTGGGGCCCCTCTGCATTCGATGGGGGTGGAGTGGCTGATCCCCGGGACCCTCTGCATTGGATGGGGGTGGAGTGGCTGATCCCCGGGGCCCCTGTGAATTAGATGGGGGTGGAGTGGCTGATCCCCGGGGCCTCTCTGCATTGGATGGGGGTGGAGTGGCTGATCCCCGGGGCCCCTCTGCATTGGATGGGGGTGGAGTGACTGATCCCCGGGGCTCCTGTGAATTGGATGGGGGTGGAGTGGCTGATCCCCGGGGCCTCTCTGCATTGGATGGGGGTGGAGTGGCTCATCCCCGGGGCCCCTCTGCATTGGATGGGGGTGGAGTGTCTGATATCTGGGGCCCCTCTGCATTGGATGAGGGTGGAGTGGCTGATCCCCGGGGCCTCTCTGCATTGGATGGGGGTGGAGTGGATGATAACTGGGGCCCTTCTGCATTGGATGGGGGTGGAGTGGCTGATCCCCGGGGCCCTTCTGCATTGGATGGGGGTGGAGTGGCTGATCCCCGGGGCCCTTCTGCATTGGATGGGGGTGGAGTGGCTGATCCCCGGGGCCCCTCTGCATTGGATGGGGGTGGAGTGGCTGATCCCAGGGCCCCTCTGCATTGGATGGGGGTGGAGTGGCTGATCCCTGGGGCCCCTCTGCATTGGATGGGGGTGGAGTGGATGATCTCCGGGGCCCCTCTGCATTGGATGGGGGTGGAGTGGATGATCTCCGGGGCCCCTCTGCATTGGATGGGGGTGGAGTGGCTGATCCCCGGGGCCCCTCTGCATTGGATGGGGGTGGAGTGGCTGATCCCGGGGTCCCCTCTGCATTGGATGAGGGTGGAGTGGCTGATCCCTGGGGCCCCTGTGTATTGGATGGGGGTGGAGTGGCTGATCCCCGGGCCCCTCTGCATTGGATGGGGTGGAGTGGCTGATCCCTGGGGCCCCTCTGCATTGGATGAGGGTGGAGTGTCTGATTCCGGGGCCCCTCTGCATTGGATGGGGGTGGAGTGGCTGATCCCAGGGCCCCTCTGCATTGGATGGGGGTGGAGTGGCTGATCCCAGGGCCCCTCTGCATTGGATGGGGGTGGAGTGGATGATAACTGGGGCTCCTCTGCATTGGATGGGGACGGAGTGTCTGATAACTGGGGCCCCTCTGCATTGGATGGGGGTGGAGTGGCTGATCCCCGGGGCCCCTCTGCATTGGATGGGGGCGGAGTGGATGATATCTGGGGCCCCTCTGCATTGGATGGGGGCGGAGTGTCTGATAACTGGGGCCCCTCTGCATTGGATGAGATAAACGACACGTAACGCCCAGGTCGGCATAGACCGTGGCGCCACCTGAAGTGCAATACCTGCAATACCCATCTAACACCTTGCTGGGACTATACTGCCAATGTGCACTAATGGCGGCTCTACCAGTCCTGAGCTGGGTGGGCGTGTCCCTAGGAAAAGGGGACTTGGTGGTTTTACTGGAGGGGCAGTCCTTTATGTTGTTCTTCTGCTGGCTATTGTTGGGGCCCTTTAAGAAGCGTTGGTGCACTTAACGACCGTTTTAGTAAACCTGTATGTAGTAAAGATGTGGTATACCTAATGTCCTGCTTCAGTCCCTATTAGCAGTGTGAACAATGGGCAGTGCGCCCTCACCAGTCCTTGGGGTGCATCGGTGAACGCTCGCTATAGAAGGGACCCCTTCAGTCTCTCCACAGAATTCCTCCAGTGATCAGCGATGGGAAGCAGAGGGTGAAAGGATGCTCTGGTCTCCTTGCGGCAGCGGTCTGTGCTGCCCTGCTGGTGTCTCTGCCCCCAGGTCTCAGTCTCTGGTCTCCCTGCAGCTCAGTACTGGTGTCTCCGCCCCCCAGGTCTCTGGTCTCCCTGCAGCTCAGTACTGGTGTCTCCGCCCCCCAGGTCTCTGACCTCCCTGCAGCTCAGTACTGGTGTCTCCGCCCCCCAGGTCTCAGTCTCTGGTCTCCCTGCAGCTCAGTACTGGTGTCTCCACCCCCCAGGTCTCAGTCTCTGGTCTCCCTGCAGCTCAGTACTGGTGTCTCTGCCCCCCAGGTCTCAGATCTCCCTGCATCTCACTGCTGGTGTCTCCGCCCCCCAGGTCTCAGATCTCCCTGCATCTCACTGCTGGTGTCTCCGCCCCCCCAGGTCTCAGATCTCCCTGCATCTCACTGCTGGTGTCTCCGCCCCCCCAGGTCTCAGATCTCCCTGCATCTCACTGCTGGTGTCTCCACCCCCAGGTCTTAGATCTCCCTGCATCTCACTGCTGGTGTCTCCGCCCCCAGGTCTTAGATCTCCCTGCATCTCACTGCTGGTGTCACCGCCCCCAATGTCTCAGTCTCTGGTCTCCCTGCATCTCACTGCTGCTGTCTCCGCCCCCCAGGTCTCAGATCTCACTGCTGATGTCTCCGCCCACCCAGGTCTCAGATCTCCCTGCATTTCACTGCTGCTGTCTCCGCCCCCCAGGTCTCAGATCTCCCTGCATCTCACTGCTGGTGTCTCCGCCCCCCAGGTCTCAGGTCCCCCTGCAGCTTACTGCTGGTGTCTCCGCCCCCCCAGGTCTCAGATCTCCCTGCATCTCACTTCTGGTGTCTCCGCCCCCCAGGTCTCAGATCTCCCTGCATCTCACTGCTGGTGTCTCCGCCCCCCAGGTCTCAGATCTCCCTACATCTCACTGCTGGTGTCTCCGCCCCCCAGGTCTCAGGGCCCCTGCAGCTTACTGCTGGTGTCTCTGCCCCCCCAGGTCTCAGATCTCCCTGCATCTCACTTCTGGTGTCTCCGCCCCCCAGGTCTCAGATCTCCCTGCATCTCACTGCTGGTGTCTCCGCCCCCCAGGTCTCAGATCTCCCTACATCTCACTGCTGGTGTCTCCACCCCCAGGTCTCATCCTCTGGTCTCCCTGCTGGTGTCTCTGGTCTGCCCGCAGCTCACTGCTGATGTCTCCGCCCCCCAGGTCTCAGATCTCCCTGCATCTCACTGCTGGTGTCTCCGCCCCCCAGGTCTCAGATTTCCCTGCATCTCACTGCTGGTGTCTCCGCCCCCAATGTCTCAGTCTGTGGTCTCCCTGCATCTCACTGCTGCTGTCTCCGCCCCCCAGGTCTCAGATCTCCTTGCATCTCACTGCTGCTGTCTCCACCCCCCAAGTCTCTGATCTCCCTGCATCTCACTGCTGGTGTCTCCGCCCCCCAGTTCTCAGATCTCCTTGCATCTCACTGCTGGTGTCTCCGCCCCCCAGGTCTCAGATCTCCCTGCATCTCACTGCTGGTGTCTCCGCCCCCCAGGTCTCAGATCTCCTTGCATCTCACTGCTGGTGTCTCCACCCCCCAAGTCTCTGATCTCCCTGCATCTCACTGCTGGTGTCTCCGCCCCCCAGTTCTCAGATCTCCTTGCATCTCACTGCTGGTGTCTCCGCCCCCCAGGTCTCAGATCTCCCTGCATCTCACTGCTGGTGTCTCCGCCCCCCAGGTCTCAGATTTCCCTGCATCTCACTGCTGGTGTCTCCGCCCCCAATGTCTCAGTCTGTGGTCTCCCTGCATCTCACTGCTGCTGTCTCCGCCCCCCAGGTCTCAGATCTCCTTGCATCTCACTGCTGCTGTCTCCGCCCCCCAGGTCTCAGCTTCTGGTCTCCCTGCTGGTGTCTCCGCCCCAGGTCTCAGGTCTCCCTGTGGCTCACTGCTGGTGTCTCCGCCCCCCGGTCGCAGTCTCTGGTCTCCCTGCAGCCAAGGATTGGAGATATGGGGGGGAGGGGAGTGGACAGTGTGGTCACAGCCAAGGATTGGAGATATGGGGGGGAGGGGAGTGGATAGCGCGGTCACAGCATATCTGCTATAAATGGCATTTTCCTTTCTGGAATAATCAATGGAGAATAATTGGGTGGAAGTGGGGTGTGCAGCAGGAAATGTCTTCCCCCCGGAGGCAGAACTTTATCCTAATGGTTGGAGATGTGCGGCGCCCCTCCTCTCTGGGGACGCACATCAATCAGTATGGCTGCAGGCGGGGGATGACCCAGATATCCCCACCATCAATAATGACACGGGGGAGGGGCGGCAGGAAATGGAAGGGGCACCTTGGACGAGGCTGAGGGCAGAGAGACGGGGGAATGTAGCGCCGGGCTACTTTCATGGTAAATTTAGAGGGAGAATTCAGGGAAATATTTGGCTCTGGATTCGTTGGATTGTGTAAATTTGGGGTCTCTGCTCTAGCTTGGCTGTGCTGTGGGCTAACCTTTTGTTCGGGGACTCAGGTCACCCTCCGGACAGCAGGTGGCAGCAGTAGGGTCAAGTGAGTACCACTCCTTAGCAGCCAGTCAGGGGTTGGCTGCCTCGCTGTGCATGCTGGGGAGGGGTATAAAGGGGGCAGACGCCATTGCCTTGAGGTTCTTCTTCCTCGTGCAGCGCCCACCATTGGGGTAGCCACTCCACAACACCCCTGCATATGGCCCTCCTGGCCGGGGTGTGCGTGGGCAGCAGTGTTCCTGGTTCCGTGACCACATTGGCCTGAAGCAATTGATCTGCTGTGCAGGCCCAGTGATCGACTGGGTCCCCAATCTGGTCTGCTGTGGTCTCCTCTGATCTCTATGGTCTCCCCTGATCTCTATGGTCTCTACTATGATCTCCTCTGATCTCTATGGTCTCCTCTGATCTCCATGCTCTCCCCTGATCTCTATGGTCTCCCCTGATCTCTATGGTCTCCTCTGATCTCCCCGGTCTTCCCTGATCTCTATACTCTCTACTATGATCTCCCCTGATCTCTATGCTCTCCTCTGATCTCTATGGCTTCCTATGAAATCTATGCTCTCCTATCATCTCTATGATCTCTATGCTCTCCTATGAGTACAGTGTCACACATGAGCTGTATGATGAAAGCAGTGTGAGTCATGTGACCAATGTGAGTCTGTGAGGTGGAGGAGGATGTTGGGTGTGATGGAGGAGGATGTTGGGTGTGATGGTGACAATTGCTGAGTGTTTACAGTAAATCTTGTTGGAGGAGAGTGGTGGGGAGGGGAGAGCTGGTGATATTGATTGTACAGGAAAGTGTGATCCTCATACACACCGAGGACACCAGAGGAGGAACATCCCGACCTCCACCGCTGTCCTACCAATCATCATAGAGGACCACCGCTGTCCTACCAATCATCATAGAAGACCACCGCTGTCCTACCAATCATCATAGAGGACCACCGCTGTCCTACCAATCATCATAGAAGACCACCGCTGTCCTACCAATCATCATAGAGGACCACCGCTGTCCTACCAATCATCATAGAGGACCACCGCTGTCCTCCCAATCATCATAGAGCTGATCATGGATATGGACGGATTGCAGAATAAGTTACTCGGCTGGTAGGATCGGTATAAAGCTGGTATTGTACTTCTCGAGCTGTGTGGTAGTTATACCGCTGGTAAGGTCGTAGTGAAGCTGATGTGGCAGAAGCAGAGCTGGCAGGGAAGTTGTAAAACTGCTAGAGAGGGATTCTGTCTTTAGGGAGCTGTAGAGCTGTTCTGGTGGTAGTTGTAAAGCTGTGGTGGTAGTTGTAGAGCTGCTAGGGCAGTTATAGTAGTTGTAGAGCTGTTAGGATAGTAACAGATAAGTCTGTGTGGGTCTGGCAGGTTAGTTGTAGAGCTGCGGGGTAGTTGTAGGGTTGTGGTGGTAGTTGTAGAGTTGTGGTGGTAGTTGCAGGGCTGTGGTGGTAGTTGTAGAGTTGTGGTGGTAGTTGTAGTGTTGTGGTGGTAGTTGCAGGGCTGTCGTGGTAGTTGCAGGGCTGTGGTGATCGTTGTAGAGCTGTGATGGTAGTTGTAGAGCTGTGGTGGTAGTTGTAGGGTTGTGGTGGTAGTTACAGGGCTGTGGTGGTAGTTGTAGAGCTATTTGAGTAGTTGTAGAGTTGTGGTGGTAGTTCTAGGGTTGTGGTGATCATTGTAGGGTTGTGGTGGTAGTTGTAGAGCTATTTGAGTAGTTGTAGAGTTGTGGTGGTAGTTCTAGGGTTGTGGTGATCATTGTAGGGTTGTGGTGGTAGTTGTAGAGTTGTGGTGGTAGTTGCAGGGCTGTGGTGGTAGTTGCAGGGCTGTGGTGGTAGTTGCAGGGCTGTGGTGGTAGTTGCAGGGCTGTGGTGGTAGTTGCAGGGTCGTGGTGGTAGTTGTAGAGTTGTGGTGGTAGTTTCAGGGCTGTGGTGGTAGTTGTAGAGTTGTGGTGGTAGTTGTAGAGCTGTGGTGGTAGCTGTAGGGTTGTGGTGATCGTTGTAGAGTTGTGGTGGTAGTTGTAGAGCCATGATAGTAGTTGTAGAGCTGTGGTGGTAGTTGTAGTGTTGTGGTGGTAGTTGTAGAGCTGTGGTGGTAGTTGCAGGGGTGTGGTGGTAGTTGCAGGGCTGTGGTGGTAGTTGCAGGGCTGTGGTGGTAGTTGCAGGGCTGTGGTGGTAGTTGTAGAGTTGTGGTGGTAGTTGTAGAGCTGTGGTGGTAGCTGTAGGGTTGTGGTGATCGTTGTAGGGTTGTGGTGGTAGTTGTAGAGTTGTGGTGGTAGTTGTAGGGTTGTGGTGGTAGTCGTAGGGTTGTGGTGATCGTTGTAGGGTTGTGGTGGTAGTTGTAGGGTCGTGGTGGTAGTTGTAGGGTCGTGGTGGTAGTTGTAGGGTCGTGGTGGTAGTTGTAGGGCTGTGGTGGTAGTTGCAGGGTTGTGGTGGTAGTTGTAGGGTTGTGGTGGTAGTTGTAGAGCCGTGGTGGTAGTTGTAGGGTCGTGGTGGTAGTTGTAGGGTCGTGGTGGTAGTTGTAGGGCTGTGGTGGTAGTTGCAGGGTTGTGGTGGTAGTTGTAGGGTTGTGGTGATCGTTGTAGGGTTGTGGTGGTAGTTGTAGGGTTGTGGTGGTAGTTGTAGAGCCGTGGTGGTAGTTGTAGGGTCGTGGTGGTAGTTGTAGGGTCGTGGTGGTAGTTGTAGGGCTGTGGTGGTAGTTGTAGGGTCGTGGTGGTAGTTGTAGGGTCGTGGTGGTAGTTGTAGGGTTGTGGTGGTAGTTGTAGAGCCGTGGTGGTAGTTGTAGGGTCGTGGTGGTAGTTGTAGGGTCGTGGTGGTAGTTGTAGGGCTGTGGTGGTAGTTGCAGGGTTGTGGTGGTAGTTGTAGGGTTGTGGTGATCGTTGTAGGGTTGTGGTGGTAGTTGTAGGGTTGTGGTGGTAGTTGTAGAGCCGTGGTGGTAGTTGTAGGGTCGTGGTGGTAGTTGTAGGGTCGTGGTGGTAGTTGTAGGGCTGTGGTGGTAGTTGTAGGGTTGTGGTGGTAGTTGTAGGGTTGTGGTGGTAGTTGTAGAGCCGTGGTGATTGTTGTAGGGTTGTGGTGATCATTGTAGGGTTGTGGTGGTAGTTGTAGGGTTGTGGTGGCAGTTGTAGTGTTGTGGTGGTAGTTGTAGGGTTGTGGTGATCATTGTAGGGTTGTAGTGGTAGTTGTAGGGTTGTGGTGATCGTTGTAAGGTGGTGGTGGTAGTTGTAGAGCCGTGGGGTAGCAACAGATAAGCCTGTGTGGGTCTGGCAGGTTAGTTGTGTTGGTCCCGGCAGTGCAGTTGTCATGGTGATTACGGTGGTGACGGCGGTCATACACGGTTGGTAGAGGATTGGTTGGACGGCCAGTCCGGGGTGATCAGTACAACGGAGACGGTATGTGAGTCGCTGTGTTGGGTCGATGTTTAGGGACTGTTGGTGGAGATACATGAACCCGGCAGGCGGTGAGATTCTGGGATCCTTGTGTGGTGGAGTTGGTACATTGGTTGGCACCGTGGTATCGGAGGGTGTCGGGTTCTTCTGGTTCTACAGAGAGGACCCCGGAGGAGAGATGAAGAAGAAGGCGAAGATCACCGAGGAGGAGCTCAACAACTTCCTACACAACACGGTACTCACCCCTCCGTCTGTCCAACACCATCTGTCTGTCTGTATATAGAGTGTACACCGACTGCCCCCTTGATTAGGTCCCCCTTGCTAGTAGAGGGTTGGACCCCCTTTATTAGGTCCCCCTTGCTAGTAGAGGGTTGGACCCCCTTTATTAGGTCCCCCTTGCTAGTAGTGGGTTGGACCCCCTTTATTAGGTCCCCCTTGCTAGTAGCGGGTTGGGCCCCTTTATTAGGTACCTCTTGCTAGTAGCGGGTTGGACCCCCTTTATTAGGTACCTCTTGCTAGTAGCGGGTTGGGCCCCTTTATTAGGTACCTCTTGCTAGTAGCGGGTTGGACCCCCTTTATTAGCTCCCCCTTGCTAGTAGCGGGTTGGACCCCCTTTATTAGGTCCCCCTTGCTAGTAGCGGGTTGGACCCCCTTTATTAGGTCCCCCTTGCTAGTAGTGTGTTGGACCCCCTTTATCAGGCCCCCCTTGCTGGTAGAGGGTTGAACCCCCTTTATTAGCTCCCCCTTGCTAGTAGCGGGTTGGACCCCCTTTATTAGGTCCACCTTGCTAGTAGTGGGTTGGACCCCCTTTATTAGGTCCCCCTTGCTAGTAGCGGGTTGGACCCCCTTTATTAGGTCCTCCTTGCTAGTAGCGGGTTGGACCCCCTTTATTAGGTCCCCCTTGCTAGTAGCGGGTTGGACCCCCTTTATTAGGTCCCCCTTGCTAGTAGCAGGTTGGACCCCCTTTATTAGGACCCCCTTGCTAGTAGCAGGTTGGACCCCCTTTAATAGGTCCCCCTTGCTAGTCCCAGGTTGGACCCCCTTTATTAGGTCCACCTTGCTAGTAGTGGGTTGGACCCCCTTTATTAGGTCCCCCTTGCTAGTAGCGGGTTGGACCCCCTTTATTAGGTCCTCCTTGCTAGTAGTGGGTTGGATCCCCTTTATTAGGCCCCCCTTGCTAGTAGTGGGTTGGATCCCCTTTATTAGGCCCCCCTTGCTAGTAGTGGGTTGGACCCCCTTTATTAGGTCCCCCTTGCTAGTAGCAGGTTGGACCCCCTTTAATAGGTCCCCCTTGCTAGTCCCAGGTTGGACCCCCTTTATTAGGTCCCCCTTGCTAGTAGCGGGTTGGACCCCCTTTATTAGGTCCTCCTTGCTAGTAGTGGGTTGGATCCCCTTTATTAGGTCCTCCTTGCTAGTAGCGGGTTGGACCCCCTTTATTAGGTCCCCCTTGGTAGTAGTGGGTTGGACCCTCTTTATTGGGTCCCCCTTGCTAGTCCCGGGTTGGACCCCTTTATTAGGTCCCCCTTGCTAGTAGTGGGTTGGACCCTCTTTATTGGGTCCCCCTTGCTAGTCCCGGGTTGGACCCCTTTATTAGGTCCCCCTTGCTAGTAGCGGGTTGGACCCCCTTTATTAGGTCCCCCTTGCTAGTAGCAGGTTGGACCCCCTTTATTAGGTCCTCCTTGCTAGTAGTGGGTTGGATCCCCTTTATTAGGTCCTCCTTGCTAGTAGTGGGTTGGACCCCCTTTATTAGGTCCCCCTTGCTAGTAGCGGGTTGGACCCCCTTTATTAGGTCCCCCTTGGTAGGTCACATTCCCCCCCGATGCGTTTTTAATGCCTTTTGGCGTTTTTTCTTGAGATTGCGCCATAAAATTGTCGATCGTTTGGACTTTTATTGAACGTCCCGCATTCCCTTCAAGTGACTTTGTTGACACAAAACAGCAGCTGTGATTGGTCTGTACACAGAGAGGGAGGGGGATGGGGGACGCCGCGTGTTGTGTGTACACCGCGCCCGGGACGATCGTTTAGTGTCAACGCCGAAAACACGGAAACATCGCGGCCGGGAATTCCCGACAGGGAAACCCTCCGGCTACAAAACAGTTCACGGGACCCTCCGATAGAGGGAAGGCGGAGTCCTGTGCACTGATTGGCTGCAATGAGTTAATGACTCCACCTCTGACCCCTCCCTCTCCCAGCCGTGTCCTCCACTCCCCAAAGACCCCCCAAGATAAGAGGGCGTGTCCTCCGTTCCCCAAAGACCCCCAAGATAAGAGGCCGTGTCCTCCGCTCCCCAAAGACCCCCCAAGATAAGAGGCCGTGTCCTTCGCTCCCCAAAGACCCCCCAAGATAAGAGCCCATGTCCTCCGCTCCCCAAAGACCCCCCAAGATAAGAGCCCATGTCCTCCGCTCCCCAAAGACCCCCCAAGATAAGAGGCCGTGTCCTCCGTTCCCCAAAGACCCCCCAAGATAAGAGGGCGTGTCCTCCGTTCCCCAAAGACCCCCCAAAGATAAGAGGGCGTGTCCTCGGCTCCCCAAAGACCCCCCAAGATAAGAGGCCGTGTCCTCCGTTCCCCAAAGACCCCCAAGATAAGAGGCCGTGTCCTCCGCTCCCCAAAGACCCCCCAAGATAAGAGGCTGTGTCCTCTGCTCCCCAAAGATCCCCCAAGATAAGAGGCCGTGTCCTCCATTCCCCAAAGACCCCCCAAGATAAGAGGCCGTGTCCTCCGTTCCCCAAATACCCCCAAGATAAGAGGCCGTGTCCTCCACTCCCCAAAGACCCCCCAAGATAAGAGGCCGCGTCCCCCGCTCCCCAAGGACCCCCCAAGATAAGAGGCCGCGTCCTCCGATCCCCAAAGACCCCCCAAGATAAGAGGCCGTGTCCTTCGCTCCCCAAAGACCCCCCAAGATAAGAGGTCGTGTCCTCCGCTCCCCGAAGACCCCCCAAGATAAGAGGCCGTGTCCTCCGCTCCCCAAAGACCCCCCAAGATAAGAGGCCGTGTCCTCCTCTCCCCAAAGACCCCCCCAAAATAAGAGGCCGTGTCCTCTGCTCCCCGAAGACCCCCTACAAACTCTGGAGGGAGTTGGGGAGT
Source organism: Rana temporaria (assembly GCF_905171775.1). Taxonomy (NCBI): domain Eukaryota; kingdom Metazoa; phylum Chordata; class Amphibia; order Anura; family Ranidae; genus Rana; species Rana temporaria. The sequence goes on along the minus strand of NW_024404415.1, from coordinate 833,879 downwards.
CTGTAGGGAGTTGGAGGAAGTTGGGGAGTCTGGAGGAAGTTGGGGAGTCTGGAGGGAGTTGGAGGAAGTTGAGGAGTCTGGAGGAAGTTGGGGAGTCTGGAGGGAAGTTGGAGAGTTTGGAGGGAGTTGGAGGAAGTTGGGGGGGTCTGGAGGGAGTTGGAGGATGTTGGGGGGGTCTGGAGGGAGTTGGAGGAAGTTGGGGAGTCTGGAGGGAGTTGGAGGAAGTTGGGGAGTCTGGAGGGAGTTGGAGGAAGTTGGGGAGTCTGGAGGGAGTTAGGGAGTCTGGAGGGAGTTGGAGGAAGTTGGGGAGTCTGGAGGGAGTTGGAGGAAGTTGGGGAGTCTGGAGGAAGTTGGGGAGTCTGGAGGGAGTTGGAGGAAGTTGGGGAGTTTGGAGGGAGTTGGAGGAAGTTGGGGAGTCTGGGGGGCGTTGGAGGAAGTTGGGGAGTCTGGAAGGAGTTGGAGGAAGTTGGGGAGTCTGGAGGGAGTTGGAGGAAGTTGAGGAGTCTGGAGGGAGTTGGAGGAAGTTGGGGAGTCTGGAGGGAGTTGGAGGAAGTTGGGGAGTCTGGAGGGAGTTGGGGAGTTTGGAGGGAGTTGGAGGAAGTTGGGGAGTCTGGAGGGAGTTGGAGGAAGTTGGGGAGTCTGGAGGGAGTTGGAGGGAGTTGGGGAGTCTGGAGGGAGTTGGAGGAAGTTGGGGAGTCTGGAGGGAGTTGGGGAGTCTGGAGGGAGTTGGAGGAAGTTGGGGAGTTTGGAGGGAGTTGGAGGAAGTTGGGGAGTTTGGAGGGAGTTGGAGGAAGTTGGGGAGTCTGGAGGGAGTTGGAGGAAGTTGGGGAGTCTGGAGGGAGTTGGAGAGTCTGGAGAGAGTTGGAGGAAGTTGGGGAGTCTGGAGGGAGTTGGGGAGTCTGCAGGGAGTTGGAGGAAGTTGGGGAGTCTGAAGGGAGTTGGAGGAAGTTGGGGAGTCTGGAGGGAGTTGGAGGAAGTTGGGGAGTCTGGAGGGAGTTGGAGGAAGTTGGGGAGTCTGGAGGAAGTTGGGGAGTCTGGAGGGAGTTGGAGGAAGTTGGGGAGTCTGGAGGGAGTTGGAGGAAGTTGAGGAGTCTGGAGGAAGTTGGAGGAAGTTGGGGAGTCTGGAGGGAGTTGGAGGAAGTTGGGGAGTCTGGAGGAAGGTGGGGAGTTTGGAGGGAGTTGGAGGAAGTTGGGGAGTTTGGAGGGAGTTGGAGGAAGTTGGGGAGTCTGGAGGAAGGTGGGGAGTTTGGAGGGAGTTGGAGGAAGTTGGGGAGTCTGGAGGAAGGTGGGGAGTTTGGAGAGAGTTGGAGGAAGTTGGGGAGTCTGGAGGAAGTTAGGGAGTCTGGAGGGAGTTGGAGAGTCTGGAGGGAGTTGGAGGAAGTTGGGGAGTCTGGAGGGAGTTGGGGAGTCTAGAGGAAGTTGTGGAGTCTGGAGGGAGTTGCAGGAAGTTGGGGAGTCTGGAGGGAATTGAAGGAAGTTGGGGAGTCTTGAGGGAGTTGAAGGAAGTTGGGAAGTCTGGAGGGAGTTGGAGGAAGTTGGGGAGTCTGGAGGAAGTTGGGGAGTCTGGAGGGAGTTGGAGGAAGTTGGGGAGTCTGGAGGGAGTTGGGGAGTCTGGAGGGAGTTGGGGAGTCTGGAGGGAGTTGCAGGAAGTTGGGGAGTCTGGAGGGAGTTGGAGGAAGTTGGGGAGTCTGGAGGGAGTTGGAGGAAGTTGGGGAGTCTGTAGGAAGTTGGGGAGTCTGGAGGGAGTTGGAGGAAGTTGGGGAGTCTGGAGGGAGTTGGAGGAAGTTGGGGAGTCTGGAGGGAGTTGGGGAGTCTGGAGGGAGTTGGAGGAAGTTGGGGAGTCTGGAGGGAGTTGGAGGAAGTTGGGGAGTCTGGAGGGAGTTGGAGGAAGTTGGGGAGTCTGGAGGGAGTTGGGGAGTCTGGAGGAAGTTGGGGAGTCTGGAGGGAGTTGGAGGAAGTTGGGGAGTCTGGAGGGAGTTGGGGAGTCTGGAGGGAGTTGGGGAGTCTGGAGGGAGTTGCAGGAAGTTGGGGAGTCTGGAGGGAGTTGGAGGAAGTTGGGGAGTCTGGAGGAAGTTGGGGAGTCTGGAGGGAGTTGGAGGAAGTTGGGGAGTCTGGAGGGAGTTGGGGAGTCTGGAGGGAGTTGGGGAGTCTGGAGGGAGTTGGAGGAAGTTGGGGAGTCTGGAGGGAGTTGGAGGAAGTTGGGGAGTCTGGAGGGAGTTGGAGGAAGTTGGGGAGTCTGTAGGGAGTTGGGGAGTCTGGAGGGAGTTGGAGGAAGTTGGGGAGTCTGTAGGGAGTTGGAGGAAGTTGAGGAGTCTGGGGGGAGTTGGAGGAAGTTGGGGAGTCTGGAGGGAGTTGGAGGAGTTCACTCAGGAATGGGATTTCATCCGAGAATCGGGAATAGGGGTGACTGGGATGAACGGGGGGAAATCGATGTGGAATACAGGAGGGGAGGATTCAGTTTGTGAATTGGGGGGATTCTCACTTCCTCCAGAGATGACAGAAATTGAACCTTCTCTGATCTCCGATCGGCAGGAGCCAGAACCGTCCCAGAAATAGAAATGCTGCGGAGGAGGGGGGAGGGGGGGGAGGTTCTCCTGGCTGCCGGGTCACCCCGACCTGAACGTTTCTAGTAAACCAGATCTAATAATAGAATACGAGGAGAATAAACACCGACCGCGAGGACAACTTCCTGCACTGATGAAGATTCCTTCCATCCAACACACTCCGTCCAATCCCCCCACTCATCATACAACCCCCTCCACGTAGTCGTCCAATGTGGTATTTTTTCATTTTAAATCCATGAAATTCATAGGAATTCCCTTTGATACTTAGCACCATCTAGTGGCCCAATGTGGTATTTTCTATTTTAAATCAATCATAGGAATTCCCTATGGTTTTTAGCGCCACCTAGTGGCCAAATGTGTTTTTTTAATTTTAAATCAATTATAGGAATTCCCTATGGTTCTTAGCGCCATCTAGTGGCCATATGTGGCGCAGTGTTTGTCTATGGACAGAGATCTGACAATAGACTTTTATGGAGAATTATGTTCAGCGGGGGTGTACCTGCACTGTCTGACATACAAGGAGCTTCTAGAGGGCCCCCCATACCCCTCTATCACCATACATTACGCCATACATTCATTGGGAAGTGCTCCGCGGCCATGAAAATGTTCCCCTCCCCCCCACGATCCTTTAATCCTGACTGTCATGTCTTTGCCCCCCAGGGGGACGTCCGGCGCCGCCGCGTGGCCCGCATGGTGGAGGAGGTGCAGACGATCATGGTGGCGCTGACAGCGCAGGTCAGTTCCTGGGATTCCCGATTTCAGAGCATTTCCAACTCCGGCATCCACAGCGACCACCTAAAGGTGAGACCCCCCAAGTACCATTGTGACCCGACAGCGCCGCCCTGCGGGACTGAATGAGCAGAGGGGGGGGAGTGAAGTGTGTGCAGAGCCTAAACTTCTTTCAGTTTTGGATGGAGTGGGGAGGGGAGGGGGTTAGACACTCTGTCAGGTTTTTATTGCTGTCTCCACTGGTGAGATTTAATCTCTATCTGTCCCGGTGTCACCAAAACAGGAAGTGATAGGGGATCAATACAGAAGAAGAACAGAGGGGAAATCTCCCAATGAGGAGACCTGTTCTGGTGAGTGGGGATTCCCTCTCACTTCCTGTTGTGTCTCTGAAACAGGAAGTGAAGGGAATTCTCCACAATGGGACTCCTGACAGGAGTGGTGACCCCGCCCCCGCTGTATCTGAAATGAGGAAACATTTTTTTTTTAGCTTCAGGCATTCGTCAACTTTCCAGTCACTCAGATTGGGGAGGGACATGAGAGGGGCCCCATTACACCAGCTGTCTGGTACTATAGAGGAGGGATCAGATAGGGGAGGGACCCCATTACACCACATGTCTAGCACTGTGGGGGAGGGTTCAGATGGGGGACATAGGAGGGGCCAAATTCCAAAACATATCCAGCACAATGGGGAAGGAGTTAGATAGGGGAGAGACATAAGAGGGGCCCCATTACACTACCTGTCTGGCAAGGAAGGGGAAGGGATCATAAGTGGGGCCCAATACATCACATATCACCATGCACCAGCACCAGGGGAGAGGAATCAGATGGGGGGAACATAAGAGGGACCCAATTACACTACCTGTCTGGCATTTTGGGGAAGGGATCAGATGGGGAGGGACATAAGAGGGACCCCATTACACCACCCGTCTGGCATTTTGGGGAAGGGATCGGATGGGGAGGGACATAAGAGGGACCCCATTACACCACCTGTCTGGCATTTTGGGGAGGGAACAGATGGGGAGAGACATAAGAGGGTCCCCATTACACCACCTGTCTGGCATTGTGAGGGAGGGATCAGATAGGTGGGGACATAAAAGGGGCCCCATTACACTACCTGTCTGGCATTTTGGGGAAGGGATCGGATGGGGAGGGACATAAGAAGGACCCCATTACACTATCTGTCTGGCATTTTGGGGAAGGGATCAGATAAGGAGGGACATAAAAGGGACCCCATTACACTACCTGTCTGGCACTGTAAGGGAGAGATCAGATGGGCGGGACATAAGTGGGGCCCATTACATCACATATCCAGCACCATTAGGGAGGAATCAGATGGGGAGGGACATAAGAGGGACCCCATTACACCACCTGTCTAGCACTTTGGGGGAGGGATCAGATGGGGAGGAACATAAGAGGGACCCATTACACTACCTGTCTGGCATTTTAGGGAAGGAATCGGATGGGGAGGGACATAAGAGGGACCCCATTACACCACCTGTCTGGATCTTTGGGGAGGGATTAGATGGGGAGGGACATAAGAGGGACCCCATTACACTACCTGTCTGGCACTGTAAGGGAGAGATCAGATGGGGAGGAACATAAGAGGGACCCTATTACAATACCTGTCTGGCATTTTAGGGAAGGAATCGGATGGGGAGGGACATAAGAGGGACCCCATTACACCACCTGTCTGGCACTTTGGGGAAGTGATCAGATGGGGAGGGACATAAGAGGGACCCCATTACACTACCTGTCTGGCATTTTGGGGAAGGGATCAGATGAAGAGGGACATAAGGGGGACCCCATTACAGTACCTGTCTGGCACTGTAAGGGAGAGATCAGATGGGCGGGACATAAGTGGGGCCCATTACATCACATATCCAGCACCATAAGGGAGGAATCAGATGGGGAGGGACATAAGAGGGACCCCATTACACTACCTGTCTGGCACTTTGGGGGAGGGATCAGATGGGGAGGGACATAAGAGGGACCCTATTACAATACCTGTCTGGCATTTTAGGGAAGGGATCTGATGGGAAGGGACATAGGAGGGACCTTATTACATTACCAGTCTGGCATTTTGGGGAAGGGATCAGATGGGGAGGGACATAAGAGGGACCCCATTACACCACCTGTGTGGCACTTTGGGGAAGGGATCGGATGGGGAGGGACATAAGAGGGACCCCATTACACTACCTGGCTGGCAGGCGGTCCTTTCCTGTCATTGTCACATCTTCTCTCTCTCCTTCGCTGCGTGTGAAATCAGGAACAGCCGGACTTACTGGCCCACTGGATGGCGCTGCTGAGGGGGCGCCGCTCACTGCACCCCTGTATACAGGTAACCGGGAATTTATAGAAAGTGGGTGTCACCCTGATCCGCTGCATGCTGATCCCTCCCCCCCTCAACCCGGATCCTCGCCAGGACCCCGACTGTGTGTTCCGGGTGTAATATCAGAGAATGGGGAGGAGTTCTGGACAGACAATTATCACGGGGGGGGGGGAATCAATCACAGCATCAATTACTTGATCCTCACCCACCGGTACAACCTCCCCCCCACCCATCCACCCCATCCCCCCTTTTCTATGTCCAAAATCTTCATTGTATATTATACTATATATACCCAGCACTGTCACTACTATCACAATAGTGCGGTCCGGTTGCTGATTTCTCAGCGGGGTCATGTCTCTCTCTATTCCTCCTGACAGGTGATGGCGCCCTCCCAGCTTCTGGTCACAGTTCCCCTTCGAGGCCTCAGTGGTTTCCGCCATAGACGTTCTCGGCGTTGGCGGTATTACACCCCCAGTGGGGTCCGCCTCCTCACCCCGGTCATGGAGCCCGAGAAACTCCACCAATGGCTGGAAGTGGAGCAGTTCCAGAAGAGCACCCCCCAGTGGCATGACGGGGATGTGAACATTCAGGGGGATGTGGTGCCCGCCCGAGTGGTGAACGTCTTCCATGGGCTCCTCCTCCGAGCCATTCCCGCCTGTCACCTGTCTGGTAAGAGGACCTGTCTCCCCTCCATCTCTGAACCTACGATCGTTTCTATTGCCAATCCTTCCACGATCAAAAGACTCTCATCTGATTTCATTTCATCGGAACCCAATTATTAGAATAATTAGAGTTACCAGTTCTCAGGAAGTCAGCTCCTCCCTTTGTGACAGAGAAGAGGAGAGTCCAAGTGATTGGAGGAGAGTACCTGAGGGTGGGGTGTAGCTGGCCAGACAATGGCTGGATGTACTGGAGACTGTGAGGAGACACAAGTGGATTGCACAGGGGTCACCAGGCTATATGAAGACACAGAAGGGCATAGGGGTCCCTTAAAACACAGGAGTCACTGGTGAGATAGAAGCACACAGGGGTCACTGGCAAGATAGGAGCACACAGGGGTCACTGAAGGCACAGGGGTCACTGGAGACACAGGGGTCACTGAAGGCACAGGGGTCACTGGAGACACAGGGGTCACTGGTGAGATAGGAGCACACAGAGGTCACTAGAGACACAGGGGTCACTGGAGACACAGGGGTCACTGGTGAGATAGGAGTACACAGAGGTCACTGGAGACACAGGGGTCACTGGCGAGATAGGAGCACACAGAGGTCACTAGAGACACAGGGGTCACTGGCAAGATAGGAGCACACAAAGGTCACTGGAGACACAGGGGTCACTGGAGACACAGGGGTCACTGGTGAGATAGGAGCACACAGAGGTCACTAGAGACACAGGGGTCACTGGAGACACAGGGGTCACTGATGAGATAGGAGCACACAAAGGTCACTGGAGACACAGGGGTCACTGGAGACACAGGGGTCACTGGCGAGATAGGAGCACACGGAGGTCACTAGAGACACAGGGGTCACTGGAGACACAGGGGTCACTGGCAAGATAGGAGCACACAGGGGTCACTGAAGGCACAGAGGTCACTGGTGAAATAGGAGCACACAGAGGTCACTAGAGACACAGGGGTCACTGGCAAGATAGGAGCACACAGGGGTCACTGAAGGCACAGGGGTCACTGGAGACACAGGGGTCACTGAAGGCACAGGAGTCACTGGAGACACAGGGGTCACTGGAGACACAGGGGTCACTGAAGGCACAGGGGTCACTGGAGACACAGGGGAACTGGTGAGATAGGAGCACACAGGGGCCACTGGAGACACAGGAGTCACTGGAGAGATAGGAGCACACAGGGGCCACTAGAGACACAGGGGTCAGTGGTGAGATAGGAGCACACAGGGGTCACTGGTGAGATAGGGGTCACTGGAGACACATGGGTCACTGAAAGCACAGGGGTCACTTGTAAGATGGGAGCACACAGGGGTCACTGGAGACACAGGGGTCACTGGTGAGATGGGAGCACACAGAGGTCACTAGAGACACATGGGAACTGGTGAGATAGGAGCACAGGAGTCATGAGATTTGCCTCTTGGATGGCGGCAGCACGCTGAGTGAAGGACAGGACTGATGCTGGAACATGGAGAGGTGACTCTCATTATAATTGCTCACCACTGTCCATGTTTTGCCCTCCTACAGACAAGGTGAGTGTGATGGAGTCCATTGGCCCGATCATCAGAGTGAATGTGGAGACTTCCATCCAGACGGTGGACGTGGAGTTGGTTCCTGTGGTAGAAGTTCCCAGCGGTTGGCCCCGATCGGCCCGCTGGCCCCGCTTCTTCAAAAGATGGCCCTCCAAGGACAAGGCGAGATGTGTGAAGGTGGGAGGACGGCAGTGACACCAAAATGTGGAGACTTTTATAAGATATTTCTGGTGATGGAAAATCCGAATAAAAATGATTCCTATTATCTCTCTTACCCCTCTTTACCCCTCTTACCTCTCTTACCCCTCTTACCTCTCTTACCCCTCTTACCCCTCTTACCCCTCTTACCTCTCTTTACCCCTCTTACCTCTATTACCTCTCTTACCCCTCTTACCTCTCTTACCCCTCTTACATCTCTTACCCCTCTTACCTCTCTTTACCCCTCTTACCACTCTTACCTCTCTTACCTCTCTTACCCCTCTTACCCCTCTTACCCCTCTTACCTTTCTTACCTCTCTTACCCCTCTTACCTCTCTAACCCCTCTTACCTCTCTAACCCCTCTTACCTCTCTTACCACTCTTACCCCTCTCTTACCTCTCTTACCCCTCTTAGCTCTCTTACCCCTCTTACCTCTCTTACCCCTCTCTTACCCTCTCCTACCCTCTCTTACCTCTCTTACCCCTCTTACCTCTCTTACCCCTCTTACCTTTCTTACCCCTCTTACCTCTCTTACCTCTCTTACCCCTCTTACCTCTCTAACCCCTCTTACCTCTCTTACCACTCTTACCCCTCTCTTACCTCTCTTACCCCTCTTAGCTCTCTTACCCCTCTTACCTCTCTAACCCCTCTTACCTCTCTTACCACTCTTACCCCTCTCTTACCTCTCTTACCCCTCTTACCTCTCTTACCCCTCTTACCTCTCTAACCCCTCTTACCTCTCTTACCACTCTTACCCCTCTCTTACCTCTCTTACCCCTCTTAGCTCTCTTACCCCTCTTACCTCTCTTACCCCTCTCTTACCCTCTCCTACCCTCTCTTACCTCTCTTACCCCTCTTACCCCTCTTTTACTTCTCTTACCCCTCTTACCCTCTCTTACCCCTCTCTTACCCCTCTTTTACCTCTCTTACCCCTCTTACATCTCTTACCTCTCTTACCTCTCTTACCCCTCTTACCTCTCTTAGCTCTCTTACCCCTCTTACATCTCTTACCCCTCTCACCTCTCTTACCCCTCTTTTTTTTCCACCTCAGACTCAACCACAGCAAGAGACTTGCTCATGATTTTATTCATAATTCCGTCTCCACTTTTGGTTTTGCATCATTTGTGGTGTTTCACATATTGTTTTATGTATTTTTTTCCCCTCCCCCTCCCATTATATTAATTATTTTACGTATTCTCGTTTTATTTAGTTGATAATATAAACCATACCCACCCACTTCCACCCCCCCCTGATGGTTTGATGGTTTGTCCCTTACTTTCTTACCTCTCTTACCTCTCTTATCCCTCTTACCTCTCTTACCCCTCTTACCCTCTCTTACCCCTCTCTTACCCCTCTTACACCTCTTACCTCTCTTACCTCTATTACCCCTCTTACCCCTCTTAGCTCTCTTACCTCTCTTACCCCTCTTAGCTCTCTTACCCCTCTTACCCCTCTTAGCTCTCTTACCCCTCTTACCACTCTTACCCCTCTTACCCCTCTTACCCCTCTTACCTCTCTTACCCCTCTTACCCCTCTTAGCTCTCTTACCCCTCTTACCTCTCTTACCTCTCTTACCTCTCTTACCCCTCTTACCTCTCTTACCCCTCTTACCTCTCTTACCCCTCTTACCCCTCTTAGCTCTCTTACCCCTCTTACCCTTCTTACCCCTCTCGCCTCTCTTACCCCTCTTACCCTCTCGGACCTCCATTCATCCTTCCACTCCAAATAACTAACATCTGATCCCTTCCTCAATCTTCCAGTCCTTTGGCTTTGACCTCATCGCTCGGACCAATTACCACTGGCAGTTGTCCTTCCTGCGCGCTGAGCGCCTCCTGCTGGAGGGGATGGAGGAGGACGGAGGGTGTCGGATGAAATGTTTGCGGGTCGTTCGGCAGTTGAAGGAGGACGTTTGGTGTCCCGGAACTCGGCCCGTCATCACATCCCAACATCTCCAGGTACCGCGATTCTTCTAGAAAAGGAAAAGATGGGGTTCATATTGTGTCTATGGGGGTTCATATTGTGTCTATGGGGGTTCCATCATTTTACTACGTGTCCCCCCCCCCGAAACTGGGGGGTATTCATTTGTACATCCCGAGGTCCTTGCAGTAACAAGGGTCATCCTGAGGACCGAGGGGCAGACGCCCCACCTCTACCTCTCAGTGACTGAAGAGGGAGGAGACAGACTCTATATAGTGGGAGGAGACAGACTCCATATAGTGGGAGGAGACACTCCATATAGTGGGAGGAGACCCTCCATATAGTGGGAGGAGACCCTCCATATAGTGGGAGGAGACCCTCCATATAGTGGGAGGAGACTCTCCATATAGTGGGAGGAGACAGACTCCATATAGTGGGAGGAGACACTCCATATAGTGGGAGGAGACCCTCCATATAGTGGGAGGAGACCCTCCATATAGTGGGAGGAGACTCTCCATATAGTGGGAGGAGACCCTCCATATAGTGGGAGGAGACTCTCCATATAGTGGGAGGAGACTCTCCATATAGTGGGAGGAGACCCTCCATATAGTGGGAGGAGACTCTCCATATAGTGGGAGGAGACTCTCCATATAGTGGGAGGAGACTCTTCATATAGTGGAAGGAGACTCTTCATATAGTGGGAGGAGACCCTCCATATAGTGGGAGGAGACCCTCCATATAGTGGGAGGAGACTCTTCATATAGTGGGAGGAGACAGACTCCATATAGTGGGAGGAGACTCTCCATATAGTGGGAGGAGACCCTCCATATAGTGGGAGGAGACCCTCCATATAGTGGGAGGAGCCTCTCCATATAGTGGGAGGAGACCCTCCATATAGTGGGAGGAGACTCTTCATATAGTGGGAGGAGACAGACTCCATATAGTGGGAGGAGACTCTCCATATAGTGGGAGGAGACTCTCCATATAGTGGGAGGAGACCCTCCATATAGTGGGAGGAGACTCTCCATATAGTGGGAGGAGACCCTCCATATAGTGGGAGGAGACTCTCCATATAGTGGGAGGCAACACTCCATATAGTGGGAGGAGACTCGTCATATAGTGGGAGGAGCCTCTCCATATAGTGGGAGGAGACTCTCCATATAGTGGGAGGAGACTCTCCATATAGTGGGAGGAGACCCTCCATAGTGGGAGGAGCCTCTCCATATAGTGGGAGGAGACACTCCATATAGTGGGAGAAGACCCTCCATATAGTGGGAGGAGACCCTCCATATACTGGGAGGAGACCCTCCATATACTGGGAGGAGACACTCCATATAGTGAGAGGAGACCCTCCATATAGTGGGAGGAACCTCTCCATATAGTGGGAGGAGCCTCTCCATATAGTGGGAGGAGACTCTTTATATAGTGGGAGGAGACTCTTCATATAGTGGGAGGCGACACTTCATATAGTGGGAGGCGACACTTCATATAGTGGGACGAGACCCTCCATATAGTGGGAGGAGCCTCTCCATACAGTGGGAGGGGACACTCCATATACTGGGAGGAGACTCTTCATATTGTGGGAGGAGACACTCCATATAGTGGGAGGAGACCCTCCATAGTGGGAGGAGCCTCTCCATATAGTGGAAGGAGACTCTCCATATAGTGGGAGGAGCCTCTCCATATAGTGGGAGGAGACCCTCCATATAGTGGGAGGAGACCCTCCATAGTAGGAGGAGCCTCTCCATATCCGTGTCACCATCTTTCTTTCTTCTCGGCAGATGGTCCTCCTCTGGGAATGTGAACGGAACCCGTCCTCCAAGTCATGGCTGGATTTCGGATCCTGTTTCCTTCGCCTGGTCCGCAGACTTCTGAAATGTTCCAGGCAACGCTTCCTGCGCCATTACTTTGTCCGACGGGCGAATCTGCTGAAAAATGCCGATGCCAACCAGCTGGACAACCTCGCTGACAAACTGGCCCGCTTCTTGCAGAAGCCTTCTCTGGACATGGCTTCACTCCACGGCCACTCCTTTACTTGTTAAAGACGGCCCCTGCGGAGCACGGAAGGCGAGGCATCACCGAAAGCCCCTCCTCCTTCAGCTCAGGACATAAAGAGCCCCCCAAAGGGCCCCTCTAGCCCAGTACAAGGGGGGCATGGTGGACATTGAATTGTCCATGGGCTTTTCCGAATCATGTGACCTCCTCTGCACAGAACCCGGCCCCCGAGGATTATCCTATCATTTGGAGTTGTGGCGTCACATGGTCTGACTGAGTGAAGGAGGGGCTACTGAGGAACATGGACTGCGGAACAATGGACTCTTCACCAGCCTCCCTTAGTAAAGGGGCACTCCTTCCTCCATCATATCTCTCTATCGTATCTCACGGCTCTACTGGGCCCTTCAGGGAGGAGCTGAGGAACAAGGGCCCATGGACTGGTCACAAAGCTTCCCTAATCAAGAGATATTTCCCTCATGACTGCCATGACAGGGACAGACCTGCTGGTAACTGAGCCTGGATGGTGAGGGTGTAATGGGTGTTTAGGGTCGTATCCAGTGGCATAACTAGGGGGGGCAGGGGGGGCCATGACCCCCCCAAAATTATACTGTGCCCCCCCCAATTAAAAAAAACTGACTCCGGGAGCAGTCTGGAATGCAGGGGACTGGGACAGACTGCACCCGCGGTAGCACTGGCTCTGACTATTTCTGGCCACTGGTTACTAGAGCTGCCTTGCAACCAGTGCCGTCATGGCCACGACTCCCTCTCTGCCTAGCGTTGGGAGCAGAGGAGGATTTAACTTCCTCCTCCTACTCTGCGCCTGGGGCTCCTGGGGTCCAAAGCAGCTGTCCGGTGGGTGGTGGCCGTCTGGGTGGGAGGGGTGGCTGGGCAGCACCTAGGGGAACCGAACCGTCCGTTTCTCATCCCGCTTCTCCTCCTCCTGCAGGCATTCAGAGTGGCAAGAGATAAATTGACGTATTGGTTACTCCATGTGCCACGCCCCTCCTACCCAGGTGGCCACGGTCATATTGCAAGGGACCCGTGCAGGCACAGCTATTTATGCAACCAGGGAGCCCATAGAGCCCATAGGGAACAATAGGCTACCTCTGGTTTCTCCTCCGGGGTGCAGCCCAGCTTCTGTGCATGCCACCTCCTCTGACTGACTGACCCGAGTATCTCACTGACTGCTCTATGGAGCCAACAGGTGATGTAATGGGGGGTTAGGGTCCTATGTGAAGGACTGCTCTATGGAGCCAACAGGCGATGTCCCCAGACCAAGGAGAGGTGGCCCATGGACTGTGGATTATCTATAATGAGGAGATATTTCTCCATGGCTGCCATGGCAAGGACAGACCTACTGGTGAGTCTGTATGGGAGGGTGGGGGTCACTCACCGCTCTACGAAGCCAACAGGGGCCCTTCATAGACGTCCCTTCATCCCTCTGCTGAGGCCATTGACCTGATATGAGAAATAAACCCAACTAAACGATGAGATCTATAAATATAATAAAAAGTACATTGTGACCCCAATCTGTCCGTCCCTATTCATCAACCTTCTCCGACAACCTTCACCGACACCAGATCTCTGACAACCTTCTCCGACACCAGACCTCCGACAACCTTCACCGACACCAGACCTCCGACAACCTTCACCGACACCAGACCTCCGACAACCTTCACCGACACCAGACCTCCGACAACCTTCACTGAACCAGACCTCCGACAACCTTCACCGAACCAGACCTCCGACAACCTTCACCGAAACCAGACCTTTGACAACCTTCACCGACACCAGACCTCTGACACCAGACCTCCGACAACCTTCACCGAAACCAGACCTTTGACAACCTTCACTGACACCAGACCTCCGACAACCTTCACCAACACCAGACCTCCGACAACCTTCACCGACACCAGACCTCCGACAACCTTCACTGACACCTAACCTCCAACAACCTTCTCCGACACCAGATCTCCGACAACCTTCTCCGACACCAGATCTCCGACACCAGACCTCTGACAACCTTCTCCGACACCAGATCTCCGACAACCTTCACCGACACCAGACCTCCGACAATCTTCACCGACACCAGATCTCCGACAACCTTCACCGACACCAGATCTCCGACACCAGACCTCTGACAACCTTCTCCGACACCAGACCTCCGACAACCTTCTCCGACACCAGACCTCCGACAACCTTCTCCGACACCAGATCTCCGACAACCTTCACTGACACCAGACCTCCGAGAACCTTCACCGACACCAGACCTCCGACAACCTTCTCCGACACCAGATCTCCGACAATCTTCACCGACACCAGACCTCCGACAAGAGCCCCCCCGGACGTTCCATCCAAACCAACCGGGAAATGTCTGACACCCTCCCTAGAGCGATACCCCCCCCCCCCCATTCCACTTAAAGGGTATCTACACATTTTTGCAGAACTGCATGTAAATGAGGTCAATAAACTGTAAATAAAATTATCAATGTTTAGAAAAAATATATTCTACGTCTTGTACATTCTATATATACCTGAAGACCCAGGTCCTGCCCCAGGGGAGTGTTTGGGGACCCGGGTCTTGTCCCAGGGGAGTGTTTGGGGACCCGGGTCCTGCCCCAGGGGAGTGTTTGGGGACCGGGGTCCTGTCCCAGGGGAGTGTTTGGGGACCCGGGTCCTGTCCCAGGGGAGTGTTTGGGGACCCGGGTCCTGTCCCAGGGGAGTGTTTGGGGACCTGGGTCCTGCCTCAGGAGAGTGTTTGGGGACCCGGGTCCTGTCCCCAGGGGAGTGTTTGGGGACCCAGGTCCTGTCCCCAGGGGAGTGTTTGGGGACCCGGGTCCTGCCCCAGGGGAGTGTTTGGGGACCCAGGTCCTGCCCCAGGGGAGTGTTTGGGGACCCGGGTCCTGCCTCAGGAGAGTGTTTGGGGACCCGGGTCCTGTCCCCAGGGGAGTGTTTGGGGACCCAGGTCCTGTCCCCAGGAGAGTGTTTGGGGACCCGGGTCCTGCCCCAGGGAAGTGTTTGGGGACCCGGGTCCTGCCCCAGGGGAGTGTTTGGGGACCCGGGTCCTGCCCCAGGGGAGTGTTTGGGGACCCGGGTCCTGCTCCGTTTTTTCGGGAGCAGTGAATTTAATAATGCTTAAAGTGAAACAATAAAAGTGAAATATTCCTTTAAATTTCGTACCTGGGGGGTGTCTATAGTAGAGCATGTTTCCCGTGTTTAGAACTGTCCCTGCACAAAACTACATTTCTAAAGGAATAAAAGTCATTTAAAACTACTCGTAGCTATTCATGAATTGTCAGGTCCCGGCAATACAGAGAAAACTCATTGAAAAAAAACGGCATCCCCCCCCCCCAGTCCATTACCAGGCCCTTTGGGTCTGGTATGAATATTAAGGGGAACCCCACGCCAAAATAAAAAAAATGCAATGGGGTTCCCCCCAAAAATCCACACCAGCCCCTTATCCGACCACGCAACCTGGCAGACCGCAGGAAAAAAAGGGGGGGTTTCCTTGATGCATCAGAGGGGGGGGCGGGGTCGCTCATGACACCACGGGGAGACCGCCGGAAACCCTGTTGCGACAGAGGGGGCGGGGTCACCCGTCCACGGCCCTCAGTTATTTAAGAACTGTCAGACAGCTCAGGCGTCATTCGGAGGTGGAATCATTCATAGCGGCGGGCCGGACTCATAAAAGGCGCTGAATTTTTTTTTTATTTTTTTTACTAAAAGAACTTTGTTAAAGGGGGCTTCCGGATTCTGATAAGCCCTCCTGCCCGCAGACCCCCACAACCACCGGGCAAGGGTTGTGGGGATGAGGCCCTTGTCCCCATCAACATCCTCCCCATGTTGAGGGCATGTGGCCTGGTGCGGTTCAGGAGAGTGGGGGGGGCTGCTCTCTGTCCCCCCCTCTTTTCTGCGGCCGGCCAGGTTAACGTGCTCGGATAAGGGTCTGGTGTGGATTTTTGATCACCTGGCCTTCAGAAAAAAACGAAGGACCCCCCGATTCTGAGGGTCAAACAGAAGGGAAATGGATGCCAAGCGCCTTGAGGCGATTCAGTTCACATTTGTAGCGCTATATAAGTAATTCACTCCCTGCACGAGGAGAGAGCGGAGAGCTGTGGGAGGGGCCCAGTAGGTTCCTCCCACTACAGGAGGGGGCAGAGACAAGACCAGTCTCCCTGCACAAGGAGAGAGCGGAGAGCTGGGGGAAGGGGCCCAGTAGGTTCCTCCCACTACAGGAGGGGGCAGAGACAAGACCAGTCTCCCTGCACAAGGAGAGAGAGCAGAGCTGTGGGAGGGGCCCAGCAGGTTCCTCCCACTACAGGAGGGGGCAGAGACAAGACCAGTCTCCCTGCACAAGGAGAGAGAGAGCAGAGCTGTGGGAGGGGCCCAGCAGGTTCCACCCACTACAGGAGGGGGCGGAGACAAGACCAGTCTCCCTGCACAAGGAGAGAGCGGAGAGCTGTGGGAGGGGCCCAGTAGGTTCCTCCCACTACAGGAGGGGGCAGAGACAAGACCAGACCCCCTGCACAAGGAGAGAGAGAGCAGAGCTGTGGGAGGGGCCCAGCAGGTTCCACCCACTACAGGAGGGGGCGGAGACAAGACCAGTCTCCCTGCACAAGGAGAGAGAGAGCAGAGCTGTGGGAGGGGCCCAGCAGGTTCCACCCACTACAGGAGGGGGCGGAGACAAGACCAGTCTCCCTGCACAAGGAGAGAGAGAGCAGAGCTGTGGGAGGGGCCCAGTAGGTTCCTCCCACTACAGGAGGGGGCAGAGACAAGACCAGTCTCCCTGCACAAGGAGAGAGAGAGCAGAGCTGTGGGAGGGGCCCAGCAGGTTCCTCCCACTACAGGAGGGGGCGGAGACAAGACCAGTCTCCCTGCACAAGGAGAGAGAGCAGAGCTGTGGGAGGGGCCCAGCAGGTTCCTCCCACTACAGGAGGGGGCAGAGACAAGACCAGTCTCCCTGCACAAGGAGAGAGCGCAGAGCTGTGGGAGGGGCCCAGCAGGTTCCTCCCACTACAGGAGGGGGCAGAGACAAGACCAGTCTCCCTGCACAAGGAGAGAGAGAGCAGAGCTGTGGGAGGGGCCCAGCAGGTTCCACCCACTACAGGAGGGGGCAGAGACAAGACCAGTCTCCCTGCACAAGGAGAGAGAGCAGAGCTGTGGGAGGGGCCCAGCAGGTTCCACCCACTACAGGAGGGGGCGGAGACAAGACCAGTCTCCCTGCATAAGGAGAGAGCGCAAAGCTGTGGGAGGGGCCCAGCAGGTTCCTCCCACTACAGGAGGGGGCAGAGACAAGACCAGTCTCCTTGCACAAGGAGAGAGAGAGCAGAGCTGTGGGAGGGGCCCAGCAGGTTCCACCCACTACAGGAGGGGGCGGAGACAAGACCAGTCTCCCTGCACAAGGAGAGAGCGGAGAGCTGTGGGAGGGGCCCAGTAGGTTCCTCCCACTACAGGAGGGGGCAGAGACAAGACCAGTCTCCCTGCACAAGGAGAGAGAGAGCAGAGCTGTGGGAGGGGCCCAGTAGGTTCCTCCCACTACAGGAGGGGGCAGAGACAAGACCACTCCCCCAGCACAAGGAGAGAGAGAGCAGAGCTGTGGGAGGGGCCCAGCAGGTTCCACCCACTACAGGAGGGGGCAGAGACAAGACCAGTCTCCCTGCATAAGGAGAGAGCGCAAAGCTGTGGGAGGGGCCCAGCAGGTTCCTCCCACTACAGGAGGGGGCAGAGACAAGACCAGTCTCCCTGCACAAGGAGAGAGAGAGCAGAGCTGTGGGAGGGGCCCAGCAGGTTCCACCCACTACAGGAGGGGGCGGAGACAAGACCAGTCTCCCTGCACAAGGAGAGAGGGAGAGCAGAGCTGTGGGAGGGGCCCAGCAGGTTCCACCCACTACGGGAGGGGGCAGAGACAAGACCAGTCTCCCTGCACAAGGAGAGAGGGAGAGAAGAGCTGTGGGAGGGGCCCAGCAGGTTCCACCCACTACAGGAGGGGGCAGAGACAAGACCACTACCCCAGCACAAGGAGAGAGCGCAGAGCTGTGGGAGGGGCCCAGTAGGTTCCTCCCACTACAGGAGGGGGCAGAGACAAGACCACTACCCCAGCACAAGGAGAGAGCGCAGAGCTGTGGGAGGGGCCCAGTAGGTTCCACCCACTACAGGAGGGGGCAGAGACAAGACCACTACCCCAGCACAAGGAGAGAGCGCAGAGCTGTGGGAGGGGCCCAGTAGGTTCCACCCACTACAGGAGGGGGCAGAGACAAGACCACTACCCCAGCACAAGGAGAGAGCGCAGAGCTGTGGGAGGGGCCTAGTAGGTTCCACCCACTACAGGAGGGGGCGGAGACAAGACCAGTCTCCCTGCACAAGGAGAGAGGGAGAGCAGAGCTGTGGGAGGGGCCCAGCAGGTTCCACCCACTACAGGAGGGGGCGGAGACAAGACCAGTCTCCCTGCATAAGGAGAGAGCGCAAAGCTGTGGGAGGGGCCCAGCAGGTTCCACCCACTACAGGAGGGGGCAGAGACAAGACCACTACCCCAGCACAAGGAGAGAGCGCAGAGCTGTGGGAGGGGCCCAGTAGGTTCCACCCACTACAGGAGGGGGCAGAGACAAGACCACTACCCCAGCACAAGGAGAGAGCGCAGAGCTGTGGGAGGGGCCTAGTAGGTTCCACCCACTACAGGAGGGGGCGGAGACAAGACCAGTCTCCCTGCACAAGGAGAGAGGGAGAGCAGAGCTGTGGGAGGGGCCCAGCAGGTTCCACCCACTACAGGAGGGGGCGGAGACAAGACCAGTCTCCCTGCATAAGGAGAGAGCGCAAAGCTGTGGGAGAGGCCCAGCAGGTTCCTCCCACTACAGGAGGGGGCAGAGACAAGACCAGTCTCCCTGCACAAGGAGAGAGTGCAGAGCTGTGGGAGGGGCCCAGTAGGTTCCTCCCACTACAGGAGGGGGCAGAGACAAGACCAGTCTCCCTGCACAAGGAGAGAGAGAGCAGAGCTGTGGGAGGGGCCCAGCAGGTTCCACCCACTACAGGAGGGGGCGGAGACAAGACCAGTCTCCCTGCACAAGGAGAGAGAGCAGAGCTGTGGGAGGGGCCCAGCAGGTTCCTCCCACTACAGGAGGGGGCAGAGACAAGACCAGTCTCCCTGCACAAGGAGAGAGAGAGCAGAGCTGTGGGAGGGGCCCAGCAGGTTCCACCCACTACAGGAGGGGGCGGAGACAAGACCAGTCTCCCTGCACAAGGAGAGAGCGGAGAGCTGTGGGAGGGGCCCAGTAGGTTCCTCCCACTACAGGAGGGGGCAGAGACAAGACCAGACCCCCTGCACAAGGAGAGAGAGAGCAGAGCTGTGGGAGGGGCCCAGCAGGTTCCACCCACTACAGGAGGGGGCGGAGACAAGACCAGTCTCCCTGCACAAGGAGAGAGAGAGCAGAGCTGTGGGAGGGGCCCAGCAGGTTCCACCCACTACAGGAGGGGGCGGAGACAAGACCAGTCTCCCTGCACAAGGAGAGAGAGAGCAGAGCTGTGGGAGGGGCCCAGTAGGTTCCTCCCACTACAGGAGGGGGCAGAGACAAGACCAGTCTCCCTGCACAAGGAGAGAGAGAGCAGAGCTGTGGGAGGGGCCCAGCAGGTTCCTCCCACTACAGGAGGGGGCGGAGACAAGACCAGTCTCCCTGCACAAGGAGAGAGAGCAGAGCTGTGGGAGGGGCCCAGCAGGTTCCTCCCACTACAGGAGGGGGCAGAGACAAGACCAGTCTCCCTGCACAAGGAGAGAGCGCAGAGCTGTGGGAGGGGCCCAGCAGGTTCCTCCCACTACAGGAGGGGGCAGAGACAAGACCAGTCTCCCTGCACAAGGAGAGAGAGAGCAGAGCTGTGGGAGGGACCCAGCAGGTTCCACCCACTACAGGAGGGGGCAGAGACAAGACCAGTCTCCCTGCACAAGGAGAGAGAGCAGAGCTGTGGGAGGGGCCCAGCAGGTTCCACCCACTACAGGAGGGGGCGGAGACAAGACCAGTCTCCCTGCATAAGGAGAGAGCGCAAAGCTGTGGGAGGGGCCCAGCAGGTTCCTCCCACTACAGGAGGGGGCAGAGACAAGACCAGTCTCCTTGCACAAGGAGAGAGAGAGCAGAGCTGTGGGAGGGGCCCAGCAGGTTCCACCCACTACAGGAGGGGGCGGAGACAAGACCAGTCTCCCTGCACAAGGAGAGAGCGGAGAGCTGTGGGAGGGGCCCAGTAGGTTCCTCCCACTACAGGAGGGGGCAGAGACAAGACCAGTCTCCCTGCATAAGGAGAGAGAGAGCAGAGCTGTGGGAGGGGCCCAGCAGGTTCCACCCACTACAGGAGGGGGCGGAGACAAGACCAGTCTCCCTGCACAAGGAGAGAGAGAGCAGAGCTGTGGGAGGGGCCCAGTAGGTTCCTCCCACTACAGGAGGGGGCAGAGACAAGACCACTCCCCCAGCACAAGGAGAGAGAGAGCAGAGCTGTGGGAGGGGCCCAGCAGGTTCCACCCACTACAGGAGGGGGCAGAGACAAGACCAGTCTCCCTGCATAAGGAGAGAGCGCAAAGCTGTGGGAGGGGCCCAGCAGGTTCCTCCCACTACAGGAGGGGGCAGAGACAAGACCAGTCTCCCTGCACAAGGAGAGAGAGAGCAGAGCTGTGGGAGGGGCCCAGCAGGTTCCACCCACTACAGGAGGGGGCGGAGACAAGACCAGTCTCCCTGCACAAGGAGAGAGGGAGAGCAGAGCTGTGGGAGGGGCCCAGCAGGTTCCACCCACTACGGGAGGGGGCAGAGACAAGACCAGTCTCCCTGCACAAGGAGAGAGGGAGAGAAGAGCTGTGGGAGGGGCCCAGCAGGTTCCACCCACTACAGGAGGGGGCAGAGACAAGACCACTACCCCAGCACAAGGAGAGAGCGCAGAGCTGTGGGAGGGGCCCAGTAGGTTCCTCCCACTACAGGAGGGGGCAGAGACAAGACCACTACCCCAGCACAAGGAGAGAGCGCAGAGCTGTGGGAGGGGCCCAGTAGGTTCCACCCACTACAGGAGGGGGCAGAGACAAGACCACTACCCCAGCACAAGGAGAGAGCGCAGAGCTGTGGGAGGGGCCCAGTAGGTTCCACCCACTACAGGAGGGGGCAGAGACAAGACCACTACCCCAGCACAAGGAGAGAGCGCAGAGCTGTGGGAGGGGCCTAGTAGGTTCCACCCACTACAGGAGGGGGCGGAGACAAGACCAGTCTCCCTGCACAAGGAGAGAGGGAGAGCAGAGCTGTGGGAGGGGCCCAGCAGGTTCCACCCACTACAGGAGGGGGCGGAGACAAGACCAGTCTCCCTGCATAAGGAGAGAGCGCAAAGCTGTGGGAGGGGCCCAGCAGGTTCCACCCACTACAGGAGGGGGCAGAGACAAGACCACTACCCCAGCACAAGGAGAGAGCGCAGAGCTGTGGGAGGGGCCCAGTAGGTTCCACCCACTACAGGAGGGGGCAGAGACAAGACCACTACCCCAGCACAAGGAGAGAGCGCAGAGCTGTGGGAGGGGCCTAGTAGGTTCCACCCACTACAGGAGGGGGCGGAGACAAGACCAGTCTCCCTGCACAAGGAGAGAGGGAGAGCAGAGCTGTGGGAGGGGCCCAGCAGGTTCCACCCACTACAGGAGGGGGCGGAGACAAGACCAGTCTCCCTGCATAAGGAGAGAGCGCAAAGCTGTGGGAGAGGCCCAGCAGGTTCCTCCCACTACAGGAGGGGGCAGAGACAAGACCAGTCTCCCTGCACAAGGAGAGAGAGAGCAGAGCTGTGGGAGGGGCCCAGCAGGTTCCACCCACTACAGGAGGGGGCGGAGACAAGACCAGTCTCCCTGCACAAGGAGAGAGAGAGCAGAGCTGTGGGAGGGGCCCAGTAGGTTCCACCCACTACAGGAGGGGGCGGAGACAAGACCAGTCTCCCTGCACAAGGAGAGAGAGAGCAGAGCTGTGGGAGGGGCCCAGCAGGTTCCACCCACTACAGGAGGGGGCGGAGACAAGACCAGTCTCCCTGCACAAGGAGAGAGCGGAGAGCTGTGGGAGGGGCCCAGTAGGTTCCTCCCACTACAGGAGGGGGCAGAGACAAGACCAGTCTCCCTGCACAAGGAGAGAGCGCAGAGCTGTGGGAGGGGCCCAGTAGGTTCCTCCCACTACAGGAGGGGGCAGAGACAAGACCACTCCCCCAGCACAAGGAGAGAGAGAGCAGAGCTGTGGGAGGGGCCCAGCAGGTTCCACCCACTACAGGAGGGGGCAGAGACAAGACCAGTCTCCCTGCATAAGGAGAGAGCGCAAAGCTGTGGGAGGGGCCCAGCAGGTTCCTCCCACTACAGGAGGGGGCAGAGACAAGACCAGTCTCCCTGCACAAGGAGAGAGAGAGAGCAGAGCTGTGGGAGGGGCCCAGCAGGTTCCACCCACTACAGGAGGGGGCGGAGACAAGACCAGTCTCCCTGCACAAGGAGAGAGGGAGAGAAGAGCTGTGGGAGGGGCCCAGCAGGTTCCACCCACTACAGGAGGGGGCAGAGACAAGACCACTACCCCAGCACAAGGAGAGAGCGCAGAGCTGTGGGAGGGGCCCAGTAGGTTCCACCCACTACAGGAGGGGGCAGAGACAAGACCACTACCCCAGCACAAGGAGAGAGCGCAGAGCTGTGGGAGGGGCCCAGTAGGTTCCACCCACTACAGGAGGGGGCAGAGACAAGACCACTACCCCAGCACAAGGAGAGAGCGCAGAGCTGTGGGAGGGGCCTAGTAGGTTCCACCCACTACAGGAGGGGGCGGAGACAAGACCAGTCTCCCTACACAAGGAGAGAGGGAGAGCAGAGCTGTGGGAGGGGCCCAGCAGGTTCCACCCACTACAGGAGGGGGCGGAGACAAGACCAGTCTCCCTGCATAAGGAGAGAGCGCAAAGCTGTGGGAGGGGCCCAGCAGGTTCCACCCACTACAGGAGGGGGCAGAGACAAGACCACTACCCCAGCACAAGGAGAGAGCGCAGAGCAGTGGGAGGGGCCCAGTAGGTTCCACCCACTACAGGAGGGGGCGGAGACAAGACCAGTCTCCCTGCACAAGGAGAGAGGGAGAGCAGAGCTGTGGGAGGGGCCCAGCAGGTTCCACCCACTACAGGAGGGGGCGGAGACAAGACCAGTCTCCCTGCATAAGGAGAGAGCGCAAAGCTGTGGGAGGGGCCCAGCAGGTTCCTCCCACTACAGGAGGGGGCAGAGACAAGACCAGTCTCCCTGCACAAGGAGAGAGAGAGCAGAGCTGTGGGAGGGGCCCAGCAGGTTCCACCCACTACAGGAGGGGGCGGAGACAAGACCAGTCTCCCTGCACAAGGAGAGAGAGAGCAGAGCTGTGGGAGGGGCCCAGTAGGTTCCTCCCACTACAGGAGGGGGCAGAGACAAGACCAGTCTCCCTGCACAAGGAGAGAGAGAGCAGAGCTGTGGGAGGGGCCCAGCAGGTTCCACCCACTACAGGAGGGGGCGGAGACAAGACCAGTCTCCCTGCACAAGGAGAGAGAGAGCAGAGCTGTGGGAGGGGCCCAGCAGGTTCCACCCACTACAGGAGGGGGCAGAGACAAGACCAGTCTCCCTGCACAAGGAGAGAGAGAGCAGAGCTGTGGGAGGGGCCTAGTAGGTTCCTCCCACTACAGGAGGGGGCAGAGACAAGACCAGTCTCCCTGCACAAGGAGAGAGAGCAGAGCTGTGGGAGGGGCCCAGCAGGTTCCTCCCACTACAGGAGGGGGCAGAGACAAGACCAGTCTCCCTGCACAAGGAGAGAGCGCAGAGCTGTGGGAGGGGCCCAGCAGGTTCCTCCCACTACAGGAGGGGGCAGAGACAAGACCAGTCTCCCTGCACAAGGAGAGAGCGCAGAGCTGTGGGAGGGGCCCAGCAGGTTCCTCCCACTACAGGAGGGGGCAGAGACAAGACCAGTCTCCCTGCACAAGGAGAGAGAGAGCAGAGCTGTGGGAGGGGCCCAGCAGGTTCCACCCACTACAGGAGGGGGCGGAGACAAGACCAGTCTCCCTGCACAAGGAGAGGGAGAGCAGAGCTGTGGGAGGGGCCCAGCAGGTTCCACCCACTACAGGAGGGGGCGGAGACAAGACCAGTCTCCCTGCATAAGGAGAGAGCGCAAAGCTGTGGGAGGGGCCCAGCAGGTTCCTCCCACTACAGGAGGGGGCAGAGACAAGACCAGTCTCCCTGCACAAGGAGAGAGAGAGCAGAGCTGTGGGAGGGGCCCAGCAGGTTCCACCCACTACAGGAGGGGGCGGAGACAAGACCAGTCTCCCTGCACAAGGAGAGAGGGAGAGCAGAGCTGTGGGAGGGGCCCAGCAGGTTCCACCCACTACGGGAGGGGGCGGAGACAAGACCAGTCTCCCTGCACAAGGAGAGAGGGAGAGAAGAGCTGTGGGAGGGGCCCAGCAGGTTCCACCCACTACAGGAGGGGGCAGAGACAAGACCAGTCTCCCTGCACAAGGAGAGAGCGCAGAGCTGTGGGAGGGGCCTAGTAGGTTCCACCCACTACAGGAGGGGGCAGAGACAAGACCACTACCCCAGCACAAGGAGAGAGAGCAGAGCTGTGGGAGGGGCCCAGTAGGTTCCACCCACTACAGGAGGGGGCAGAGACAAGACCACTACCCCAGCACAAGGAGAGAGAGAGAGCAGAGCTGTGGGAGGGGCCCAGCAGGTTCCTGTCAGGAGGGGGTGGAGACGGTTATATGTTCCACAACACTCAACACGTTTTGCTTTTTAGAGCTTCTTCAGGAGTTTCTGGTAAAGACACAATTACAGCCTCAAAAAAATTTAATATTTTATTAACAAAGTAAAAAAAACATGAGGAAATGAGACCATCTATATCAAGGTTATAAGTTCCACAACACAGCATGTATAAAGACACTACCACTCAACACGTTTCGCCTTTTTTTTGAGCTTCTTCAGGAGTTTCTGGTAAGATGTATATTATGCGAGGCCGCTATAAAACTGTATAGAAACTTGAAAATTAAACGTCACACGTGTGTTCAGAGCACCCCCACCTAAAAAGTCAGATTCCAAGCGGTCGCAGGAGGAATGGGAGTTTGATATCCCTCAAATAGGTGCCACAGCGAAAAATGAGGGGGGGTAACAAACCTCAGGATTTTAACGGTGTTCAGAGTGGAAACGGTGTGAAGACACAATTACAGCATCAATAAAGGAAATGAGACCATCCATGTCAAGGTTATATGTTCCACAGCACTCAACATGTTTCGCTTTTTAGAGCTTCTTCAGGAGTTTCTGGTAAACAGTGTAAAGACACAATTACAGCATCAATAAAATCGAATATTTTATTAACAAAAGTAAAAAACATGAGGAAATTAGACCATCCATGTCAAAGTTATATGTTCCACAACACTCAACACGTTTCACTTTTTAGAGCTTCTTCAGGAATTTCTGGTAAAGACACAATTACAGCATCAATATAATCGAATATTTTTTTAACAAAGTAAAAGAAAACATGAGGAAATGAGACCATCCATGTCAAGGTTATAAGTTCCACAACACAGCATGTATACAGACACTACCACTCAACACGTTTCACCTTTTTTTTTAGCTTCTTCAGGAGTTTCTGGTAAACAGTGTAAAGACACAATTACAGCATCAATAAAATCGAATATTTTATTAACAAAAGTAAAAAACATGAGGAAATGAGACCATCCATATCAAGGTTATATGTATCACAACACTCAACACGTTTCGCTTTTTAGAGCTTCCTCAGGAGTTTCTGGTTAACAGTGTAAAGACACAATTACAGCATCAATAAAATCAAATATTTTATTTGGGGTGTTCATTCTGATCTTTCTGCCTTCGTCCTTATTCACATCAGTACCCCCCCGTACACCTCCCCCGAGGAGAAGGGGCCCATCGGGGTACACCTCACCCCGAGGAGAAGGGGTCCATTGCCGTACACCTCACCCCGAGGAGAAGGGGCCCATTGGCGTACACCTCACCCCGAGGAGAAGGGGACCATTGGCGTACACCTCACCCCAAGGAGAAGGGGCCCATTGGCGTACACCTCACCCCGAGGAGAAGTGGCCCATTGCCGTACACCTCACCCCGAGGAGAAGGGGTCCAATGGCATATACTTTATCCCGAGGAGAAGGGGCCCATTGGCGTACACCTCACCCCGAGGAGAAGGGGCCCAATGGCATATACTTTATCCCGAGGAGAAGGGGCCCATTGGCGAACAGCTCACCCCGAGGAGAAGGGGCCCAATGACGTACACCTCACCCCGAGGAGAAGGGGCCCATTGGCGTACACCTCACCCCGAGGAGAAGGGACCCATTGGCGAACACCTCACCCCGAGGAGAAGGGACCCATTGGCGCACACCTCACCCCGAGGGGAAGGGGCCCATTGGCGTACACCTCACCTCGAGGAGAAGGGGCCCATTGGCGAACAGCTCACCCCGAGGAGAAGGGGCCCAATGGCGTACACCTCACCTCGAGGAGAAGGGACCCAATGGCGTACACCTCACCTCGAGGAGAAGGGGCTCAATGATGTACACCTCACCCCGAGGAGAAGGGGCCCATTGGCGTACACCTCACCCCGAGGAGAAGGGACCCAATGGCGTACACCTCACCCCGAGGAGAAGGGGCCCATTGGCGTACACCTCACCCCGAGGAGAAGGGACCCAATGGCGTACACCTCACCTCGAGGAGAAGGGGCCCATTGGCGAACAGCTCACCCAGAGGAGAAGGGGCCCATTGGCGTACACCTCACGCTGAGAAGAAGGGGCCCATTGGCGTACACCTCACCTGAGGAGAAGGGGCCCATTGGCGTACACCTCACCTCGAGGAGAAGGGGCCCATTGGCGCACACCTCACCCCGAGGAGAAGGGGCCCATTGGCGAACAGCTCACCCCGAGGAGAAGGGGCCCATTGCCGTACACCTCACCCCGAGGAGAAGGGGCCCATTGGCGTACACCTCACCCCGAGGAGAAGGGGCCCATTGCCGTACACCTCACCCCGAGGAGAAGGGGCCCATTGCCGTACACCTCACCCCGAGGAGAAGGGGTCCATTGCCGTACACCTCACCCCGAGGAGAAGGGGCCCATTGGGGTACACCTCACCCCGAGGAGAAGGGGCCCATCGGCGTACACCTCACCCCGAGGAGAAGGGGCCCATTGCCGTACACCTCACCCCGAGGAGAAGGGGTCCAATGGCGTACACCTCACCCCGAGGAGAAGGGGCCCAATGGCATATACTTCATCCCGAGGAGAAGGGGCCCAATGGCGTACACCTCACCCCGAGGAGAAGGGGCCCATCGGCGTACACCTCACCCCGAGGAGAAGGGGCCCATTGCCGTACACCTCACCCCGAGGAGAAGGGGCCCAATGGCGTACACCTCACCCCGAGGAGAAGGGGCCCAATGGCGTACACCTCACCCCGAGGAGAAGGGGCCCATTGGCGTACACCTCACCCCGAGGAGAAGGGGCCCAATGGCGTACACCTTACCCCGAGGAGAAGGGGCCCATTGGCGTACACCTCACCCCGAGGAGAAGGGGCCCATTGCCGTACACCTCACCCCGAGGAGAAGGGGCCCATTGGCGTACACCTCACCCCGAGGAGAAGGGGCCCAATGGCGTACACCTCACCCCGAGGAGAAGGGGCCCATTGGCGTACACCTCACCCCGAGGAGAAGGGGCCCATTGGCGTACACCTCACCCCGAAGAGAAGGGACCCAATGGTGTACACCTCACCCCGAGGAGAAGGGGCCCATTGGCGAACACCTTACTCCGAGGAGAAGGGGCCCATTGGCGTACACCTCACCCCGAAGAGAAGGGACCCAATGGTGTACACCTCACCCCGAGGAGAAGGGGCCCATTGGCGAACACCTCACCCCGAGGAGAAGGGGCCCATTGGCGTACACCTCACCCCGAGGAGAAGGGGCCCATTGGTGTACACCTCACCCAGAGGAGAAGGGGCCCATCGGGGTACACCTCACCCCGAGGAGAAGGGGCCCATTGGCGTACACCTCACCCCGAAGAGAAGGGACCCAATGGTGTACACCTCACCCCGAGGAGAAGGGGCCCATTGGCGAACACCTCACCCCGAGGAGAAGGGGCCCATTGGTGTACACCTCACCCAGAGGAGAAGGGGCCCATCGGGGTACACCTCACCCCGAGGAGAAGGGACCCAATGGCGTACACCTCACCCCGAGGAGAAGGGGCCCATTGGCGAACACCTCACCCCGAGGAGAAGGGGCCCATTGGTGTACACCTCACCCAGAGGAGAAGGGGCCCATCGGGGTACACCTCACCCCGAGGAGAAGGGACCCAATGGCGTACACCTCACCCCGAGGAGAAGGGGCCCATTGGCGTACACCACACCCCGAGGAGAAGGGAGCCAATGGCGAACACCTCACCCCAAGGAGAAGGGGCCCATCGGCGTACAGCTCACCCCGAGGAGAAGGGGCCCATTGGCGTACACCTCACCCCGAGGAGAAGGGACCCAATGGCGAACACCTCACCCTGAGGAGAAGGGGCCCATTGGCGTACACCTCACCCCGTGGAGAAGGGGCCCATCGGGGTACACCTCACCCCGAGGAGAAGGGGCCCATTGGCGTACACCTCACCCCGGGGAGAAGGGGCCCATTGGCGTACACCTCACCCCGAGGAGAAGGGGCCCATTGGCGTACACCTCACCCCGAGGAGAAGGGGCCCATTGGCGTACACCTCACCCCGAGGAGAAGGGACCCATTGGCGCACACCTCACCCCGAGGAGAAGGGGCCCATTGGCGTACACCTCACCCCGAGCTGAAGGGGCCCATTGGCATTCACCTCACCCCGAGGAGAAGGGGTCCAATGGCGTACACCTCACCCCAAGGAAAAGGGGCCCATTGGCCTACACCTCACCCCGAGGAGAAGGGGCCCATTGGCGAACACCTCACCCTGAGGAGAAGGGGCCCATTGGCGTACACCTCACCCCGAGGAGAAGGGGCCCATTGGCGTACACCTCACCCCGAGGAGAAGGGGCACATTGGTGTACACCTCACCCCGAGGAGAAGGGGCCCATTGGCGTACACCTCACCCCGAAGAGAAGGGACCCAATGGTGTACACCTCACCCCGAGGAGAAGGGGCCCATTGGCGAACACCTCACCCCGAGGAGAAGGGGCCCATTGGCGTACACCTCACCCCGAGGAGAAGGGGCCCATTGGTGTACACCTCACCCAGAGGAGAAGGGGCCCATCGGGGTACACCACACCCCGAGGAGAAGGGACCCAATGGCGTACACCTCACCCCGAGGAGAAGGGGCCCATTGGCGTACACCACACCCCGAGGAGAAGGGAGCCAATGGCGAACACCTCACCCCAAGGAGAAGGGGCCCATCGGCGTACAGCTCACCCCGAGGAGAAGGGGCCCATTGGCGTACACCTCACCCCGAGGAGAAGGGACCCAATGGCGAACACCTCACCCTGAGAAGAAGGGGCCCATTGGCGTACACCTCACCCCGTGGAGAAGGGGCCCGTCGGGGTACACCTCACCCCGAGGAGAAGGGGCCCATTGGCGTACACCTCACCCCGGGGAGAAGGGGCCCATTGGCGTACACCTCACCCCGAGGAGAAGGGGCCCATTGGCGTACACCTCACCCCGAGCTGAAGGGGCCCATTGGGGTACACCTCACCCCGAGGAGAAGGGGCCCATTGGCGTACACCTCACCTGAGGAGAAGGGGCCCATTGGCGTACACCTCACCCCGAGGAGAAGGGGCCCATTGGCGTACACCTCACCCCGAGGAGAAGGGGTCCAATGGCGTACACCTCACCCCGAGGAGAAGGGGCCCATTGGCCTACACCTCACCCCGAGGAGAAGGGGCCCATTGGCGAACACCTCACCCTGAGGAGAAGGGGCCCATTGGCGTACACCTCACCCCGAGGAGAAGGGGCCCATTGGCGTACACCTCACCCCGAGGAGAAGGGGCACATTGGTGTACACCTCACCCCGAGGAGAAGGGGCCCATTGACGTACACCTCGCCCCCGAGGAGAAGGGACCCATTGGCGTACACCTCACTCCGAGGAGAAGGGGCCCATTGGGGTACACCTCACCCCGAGGAGAAGGGGCCCATTGGGGTACACCTCACCCCGAGGAGAAGGGGCCCATTGGGGTACACCTCACCCCGAGGAGAAGGGGCCCATTGGGGTACACCTCACCCTGAGGAGAAGGGGCACATCGAGGTACACCTCACCCCGAGGAGAAGGGGCCCATTGGCGTACACCTCACCCCGAGGAGAAGGTGCCCATAGGGGTACACCTCACCCCGAGGAGAAGGGGCACATCGGGGTACACCTCACCCCGAGGAGAAGGGGCCCAATGGCGTACACCTCACCCCGAGGAGAAGAGGCCCATTGGCGAACACCTCACCCCGAGGAGAAGAGGCCCATTGGCGTACACCTCACCCCGAGAAGGGGCCCAATGGCGTACACCTCACCCCGAGGAGAAGAGGCCCATTGGCGAACACCTCACCCCGAGGAGAAGGGGCCCATTGGCGTACACCTCACCCCGAGAAGGGGCCCAATGGCGTACACCTCACCCCGAGGAGAAGAGGCCCATTGGCGTACACCTCACCCTGAGGAGAAGGGGCCCATCGGGGTACACCTCACCCCGAGGAGAAGGGGCCCATTGGCGTACACCTCACCCCGAGGAGAAGGGGCCCATTGGGGTACACCTCACCCCGAGGAGAAGGGACCCATTGGCGTACACCTCACCCCGAGGAGAAGGGGCCCAATGGCGTACACCTCACCCCGAGGAGAAGGGGCCCATTGGCGTACACCTCACTCCGAGGAGAAGGGGCCCATTGGCGTACACCTCACCCCGAGGAGAAGGGGCACATCGGGGTACACCTCACCCGAGGAGAAGGGGCCCAATGGCGTACACCTCGCCCCGAGGAGAAGGGGCCCATTGGCGTACACCTCACCCCGAGGAGAAGGGGCCCATTGGGGTCTCCAGGTATGGAGGGGTTAATGATGGCGGTCCTTGGAGTCAGAGGGACTCCTCTACAGTCAGTGTTGGTGCCATCGAGACAAAATGCTTCCAATGTCACAGATTTCCCTCCACTTTCGTGTCCCGTTGTCAGTCGGGGGTCCGTCTCCAGATTCTGCCCCCCCCCCCATCCCCCAACACAAAGAGGAAAGGCAGAAAATTCTCATCTTTATTATATTGTGATCACCACTCCCTGCACTTAGCTGAATGACCACTGGGTGTCACTCTACCCCCATCTCAGGGGCATTGGGTGAACACCGGAGTGCTGATCCCCTATCGGGGGGGGGGGGGCATGTATTTTATATCCTCTATTTCTGCCCCCCGGGGTGGAGCTCCTGATATACGGGAAAGTTATCATATATAAAATAAAAAACTTTAAAGTATTAAATTAAACTACAGAAATGACCAGGAAGAGAACAACACAGGGGGTGTGGTGACCCCGGGGTCATGTGGGTCTGATTGGGGGAACACAGGGGGTGTGGTGACCCCGGGGTCATGTCGGTCTGATTGGGGGAACACAGGGGGTGTGGTGACCCCGGGGTCATGTGGGTCTGATTGGGGGAAAACAGAGGGTGTGGTGACCCCGGGGTCATGTGGGTCTGATTGTGGGAACACAGGGGGTGTGGTGACCCCGGGGTCATGTCGGAATGATTGGGGGAACACAGGGGGTGTGGTGACCCCGGGTCATGTCGGAATGATTGGGGGAACACAGGGGGTGTGGTGACCCCGGGGTCATGTCGGAATGATTGTGGGAACACAGGGGGTGTGGTGACCCCGGGGTCATGTCGGAATGATTGGGGGAACACAGGGGGTGTGGTGACCCCGGGTCATGTCGGAATGATTGGGGGAACACAGGGGGTGTGGTGACCCCGGGGTCATGTAGGAATGATTGGGGGAACACAGGGGGTGTGGTGACCCCGGGGTCATGTCGGAATGATTGGGGAACACAGGGGGTGTGG
Source organism: Rana temporaria (assembly GCF_905171775.1). NCBI lineage: Eukaryota > Metazoa > Chordata > Amphibia > Anura > Ranidae > Rana > Rana temporaria. Next base: position 801,967 of record NW_024404415.1, on the reverse strand, counting down.
TGACCCCGGGGTCATGTCGGAATGATTGGGGGAACACAGGGGGTGTGGTGACCCCGGGGTCATGTCGGAATGATTGGGGGAACACAGGGGGTGTGGTGACTCCGGGGTCATGTCGGAATGATTGGGGGAACACAGGGGGTGTGGTGACCCCGGGGTCATGTCGGAATGATTGGGGGAACACAGGGGGTGTGGTGACCCCGGGGTCATGTCGGTCTGATTGGGGGAAAACAGGGGGTGTGGTGACCCCGGGGTCATGTGGGTCTGATTGGGGGAAACAGGGGGTGTGGTGACCCCGGGGTCATGTGGGTCTGATTAGGGGAACACAGGGGGTGTGGTGACCCCGGGGTCATGTCGGAATGATTGGGGGAAAACAGGGGGTGTGGTGACCCCGGGGTCATGTGGGTCTGATTGGGGGAACACAGGGGGTGTGGTAACCCCGGGGTCATGTCGGAATGATTGGGGGAACACAGGGGGTGTGGTGACCCCGGGGTCATGTCGGAATGATTGGGGGAACACAGGGGGTGTGGTGACCCCGGGGTCATGTCGGAATGATTGGGGGAACACAGGGGGTATGGTGACCCCGGGGTCATGTGGGTCTGATTGTGGGAACACAGGGGGTGTGGTGACCCTGGGGTCATGTCGGAATGATTGGGGGAAAACAGGGGGTGTGGTGACCCCGGGGTCATGTCGGAATGATTGGGGGAACACAGGGGGTGTGGTGACCCCGGGGTCATGTCGGAATGATTGGGGGAACACAGGGGGTGTGGTGACCCCGGGGTCATGTCGGAATGATTGGGGGAACACAGGGGGTGTGGTGACCCCGGGGTCATGTCGGAATGATTGGGGGAACACAGGGGGTATGGTGACCCCGGGGTCATGTGGGTCTGATTGTGGGAACACAGGGGGTGTGGTGACCCCGGGGTCATGTCGGAATGATTGGGGGAAAACAGGGGGTGTGGTGACCCCGGGGTCATGTCGGAATGATTGGGGGAACACAGGGGGTGTGGTGACCCCGGGGTCATGTCGGAATGATTGGGGGAACACAGGGGGTGTGGTGACCCCGGGGTCATGTCGGAATGATTGGGGGAACACAGGGGGTGTGGTGACCCCGGGGTCATGTCGGAATGATTGGGGGAAAACAGGGGGTGTGGTGACCCCGGGGTCATGTCGGAATGATTGGGGGAACACAGGGGGTATGGTGACCCCGGGGTCATGTGGGTCTGATTGGGGGAACACAGGGGGTGTGGTGACCCGGGGGTCATGTCGGAATGATTGGGGGAAAACAGGGGGTGTGGTGACCCCGGGGTCATGTGGGTCTGATTGGGGGAAAACAGGGGGTGTGGTGACCCCGGGGTCATGTGGGTCTGATTGGGTGAACACAGGGGGTGTGGTGACCCCGGGGTCATGTCGGAATGATTGAGGGAACACAGGGGGTGTGGTGACCCCGGGGTCATGTGGGTGTGATTGGGGGAACACAGGGGGTGTGGTGACCCCGGGGTCATGTGGGTCTGATTGGGGGAACACAGGGGGTGTGGTGACCCCGGGGTCATGTCGGAATGATTGAGGGAACACAGGGGGTGTGGTGACCCCGGGGTCATGTCGGAATGATTGGGGGAACACAGGGGGTGTGGTGACCCCGGGGTCATGTCGGAATGATTGGGGGAACACAGAGGGTGTGGTGACCCTGGGGTCATGTTGGAATGATTGGGGAACACAGGGGGTGTGGTGACCCGGGGTCATGACGGAATGATTGGGGGAACACAGGGGGTGTGGTGACCCCGGGGTCATGTCGGTCTGATTGGGGGAACACAGGGGGTGTAGTGACCCCGGGGTCATGTCGGAATGATTGGGGGAAAACAGGGGGTGTGGTGACCCCGGGGTCATGTGGGTCTGATTGGGGGAAAACAGGGGGTGTGGTGACCCCGGGGTCATGTCGGAATGATTGGGGGAACACAGGGGGTGTGGTGACCCCGGGGTCATGTGGGTCTGATTGGGGAAAACAGGGGGTGTGGTGACCCCGGGGTCATGTCCGTCTGATTGGGGTAACACAGGGGGTGTGGTGACCCCGGGGTCATGTCCGTCTGATTGGGGAAAACAGGGGGTGTGGTGACCCCGGGGTCATGTCGGAATGATTGGGGGAACACAGGGGGTGTGGTGACCCCGGGGTCATGTGGGTCTGATTGGGGGAAAACAGGGGGTGTGGTGACCCTGGGGTCATGTCGGAATGATTGGGGGAAAACAGGGGGTGTGGTGACCCCGGGGTCATGTCGGAATGATTGGGGGAACACAGGGGGTGTGGTGACCCCGGGGTCATGTGGGTCTGATTGTGGGAACACAGGGGGTGTGGTGACCCCGGGGTCATGTGGGTCTGATTGTGGGAACACAGGGGGTGTGGTGACCCCGGGGTCATGTCGGAATGATTGGGGGAAAACAGGGGGTGTGGTGACCCCGGGGTCATGTGGGTCTGATTGGGGGAAAACAGGGGGTGTGGTGACCCCGGGGTCATGTGGGTCTGATTGGGGGAACACAGGGGGTGTGGTGACCCCGGGGTCATGTCGGAATGATTGAGGGAACACAGGGGGTGTGGTGACCCCGGGGTCATGTGGGTGTGATTGGGGGAACACAGGGGGTGTGGTGACCCCGGGGTCATGTGGGTCTGATTGGGGGAACACAGGGGGTGTGGTGACCCCGGGGTCATGTCGGAATGATTGAGGGAACACAGGGGGTGTGGTGACCCCGGGTCATGTCGGAATGATTGGGGGAACACAGGGGGTGTGGTGACCCCGGGGTCATGTCGGAATGATTGTGGGAACACAGGGGGTGTGGTGACCCCGGGGTCATGTCGGAATGATTGGGGGAACACAGGGGGTGTGGTGACCCCGGGGTCATGTCGGAATGATTGGGGGAACACAGGGGGTGTGGTGACCCCGGGGTCATGTCGGAATGATTGGGGGAACACAGGGGGTGTGGTGACCCTGGGGTCATGTTGGAATGATTGGGGAACACAGGGGGTGTGGTGACCCGGGGTCATGTCGGAATGATTGGGGGAACACAGGGGGTGTGGTGACCCCGGGGTCATGTCGGTCTGATTGGGGGAACACAGGGGGTGTAGTGACCCCGGGGTCATGTCGGAATGATTGGGGGAAAACAGGGGGTGTGGTGACCCCGGGGTCATGTGGGTCTGATTGGGGGAAAACAGGGGGTGTGGTGACCCCGGGGTCATGTCGGAATGATTGGGGTAACACAGGGGGTGTGGTGACCCCGGGGTCATGTCCGTCTGATTGGGGAAAACAGGGGGTGTGGTGACCCCGGGGTCATGTCGGAATGATTGGGGGAGCACAGGGGGTGTGGTGACCCCGGGGTCATGTGGGTCTGATTGGGGAACACAGGGGGGGTGGTGACCCCGGGGTCATGTGGGTCTGATTGTGGGAACACAGGGGGTGTGGTGACCCCGGGGTCATGTGGGTCTGATTGTGGGAACACAGGGGGTGTGGTGACCCCGGGGTCATGTCCGTCTGATTGGGGTAACACAGGGGGTGTGGTGACCCCGGGGTCATGTCCGTCTGATTGGGGAAAACAGGGGGTGTGGTGACCCCGGGGTCATGTCCGTCTGATTGGGGTAACACAGGGGGTGTGGTGACCCCGGGGTCATGTCGGAATGATTGGGGGAACACAGGGGGTGTGGTGACCCCGGGGTCATGTGGGTCTGATTGGGGGAACACAGGGGGTGTGGTGACCCCGGGGTCATGTCCGTCTGATTGGGGAAAACAGGGGGTGTGGTGACCCCGGGGTCATGTCGGAATGATTGGGGGAACACAGGGGGTGTGGTGACCCCGGGGTCATGTGGGTCTGATTGGGGGAAAACAGGGGGTGTGGTGACCCCGGGGTCATGTCCGTCTGATTGGGGTAACACAGGGGGTGTGGTGACCCCGGGGTCATGTCCGTCTGATTGGGGAAAACAGGGGGTGTGGTGACCCCGGGGTCATGTCCGTCTGATTGGGGGAACACAGGGGGTGTGGTGACCCCGGGGTCATGTCGGAATGATTGGGGTAACACAGGGGGTGTGGTGACCCCGGGGTCATGTCCGTCTGATTGGGGAAAACAGGGGGTGTGGTGACCCCGGGGTCATGTCCGTCTGATTGGGGTAACACAGGGGGTGTGGTGACCCCGGGGTCATGTGGGTCTGATTGGGGGAACACAGGGGGTGTGGTGACCCCGGGGTCATGTGGGTCTGATTGGGGGAACACAGGGGGTGTGGTGACCCCGGGGTCATGTCGGAATGATTGGGGGAACACAGGGGGTGTGGTGACCCCGGGGTCATGTCCGTCTGATTGGGGGAAAACAGGGGGTGTGGTGACCCCGGGGTCATGTCCGTCTGATTGGGGAAAACAGGGGGTGTGGTGACCCCGGGGTCATGTCCGTCTGATTGGGGTAACACAGGGGGTGTGGTGACCCCGGGGTCATGTCCGTCTGATTGGGGAAAACAGGGGGTGTGGTGACCCCGGGGTCATGTCCGTCTGATTGGGGAAAACAGGGGGTGTGGTGACCCCGGGGTCATGTCCGTCTGATTGGGGAAAACAGGGGGTGTGGTGACCCCGGGGTCATGTCGGTCTGATTGGGGTAACACAGGGGGTGTGGTGACCCCGGGGTCATGTGGGTCTGATTGGGGGAACACAGGGGGTGTGGTGACCCCGGGGTCATGTGGGTCTGATTGGGGGAACACAGGGGGTGTGGTGACCCCGGGGTCATGTCCGTCTGATTGGGGAAAACAGGGGGTGTGGTGACCCCGGGGTCATGTCGGTCTGATTGGGGTAAGCTGACCCCCCGGGAGAACGTCCCATCCCCCGCTTTGTATATATTCCCGGGTTTCTTTATACTTCACCCCCCCCAGTGGAGGATTTTCGGACGGGGCGGATCCGATCCGGAATATTCCGCTCTCCGGGTTGTAAAGTCTCTTTATGATGTTGGTTTATGGGATGTGAAGTTCATTATATACAATGCCTGGGGGAGGGGAGGGCGCCGGCCCTTTAATGAGCCCTTATCAGTCTGTATACAATGTACACGGGGTGTGTGATATACAATGTATCATGAAAAGTATAGAAAGTGTAACAAAAATATGAATACAACGGCCGGGATTCACAAAGACTTACGCCAAAGTATCTTCTTATACGCCGCGTAAGTGCAAATATGCGCCGTCGTATCTCTGCGCCGTATTCTTGAAACCAGATACGCCTGAATTTCGGCTCCATCCAACCGACGTAAGTCTCCTACGCCGTCGTATCTTGGGCGCATATTTACGCTGGCCGCAAGGGGCGCTTTAGTAGATTTACGCATTGGAATATGCAAATGACCGAGATACACCAATTCACGAACGTACTTGCGCCCGTCGCAGTGATCTACGCCGTTTACGTAAGTCGTACGTGAATGGGGTTGGGCGTAGGTTACGTTTGCGTCGTACGCATTGAGCCGACGTATCTTAGGGAGTATATGCGACGTGATTCTGAGCATGCGCGCGCATGCGCCGTTCGTTCGGCCCTTCATTTACATGGGGTCACGCGTCATTTTATTAGATCACACCAACTGCCTTCCTACTTTGAATTAGGCGGGTTTACGCCGGCCAATTTACATTACGCCGGCGCAAGTTTGGGAGCGAGTGCTTTGTGAATACTGGGCCGGATTCAAGTAGATTTGCGCATTTATTACGGAGGCGCAGGGCAACGTTTTTGCCCTGCGCCCCCGCAAATTTGCTCCGCTGCCCTTGATTCACGGAGCAGAAGCTCCGTAAATTGCACGGGCGCGCCGGCAAAATGCCCGGCGCAAGCGCACGCAATTTAAATGATCCCGTAGGGGGCGGGAATCATTTAAATTAGGCGCGTTCCCGCGCCGAGCGTAGTGCGCATGCTCCGTCGGGAAACTTTCCCGACGTGCACTGCGGTAAATGACGTCGCAAGGACGTCATTTGCTTCAAAGTGAACGTGAATGGCGTCCAGCGCCATTCACGATTCACTTACGCAAACGACGTAAATTTCAAATTTTGCGACGCGGGAACGACGGGTATACTTTAGCATTGGCTACCCCTGCTATAGAAGGGGCAGCCTTACGCAAAAAAACGACGTACGCAAACGACGTAAACTGCGTATGCAGGGCTCGCGTAGGGTTGTGAATCGGCGTGAGTATGCAATTTGCATACTATACGCAGAGCACAGCGGGAACGCCACCTAGCGGCCAACGTAAGAATGCAGCCTAAGATATGCGGGCATAAGAGCCTTATGTCGCGCATATCTTAGGCTGCAGTCGGCGTAACGAGGTTCCTGAATCAGGAGCATTCGAAACGCCGGCGCAAGTAAGCAATTGCGCTGCGTAACTATGGTTACGCAGACGCAATTGCTACCTGAATCTACCCCACTGTTCTTGCCTCACTGATTTACGTTGGCGTAGCGCATATGAGATGCGCTACGCCGGTCTAAAGATGCGCCGCTCTACGTGAATTTGGGCCAATGTATATAAAATCTACAGTGCCTGGAAAAAGTATTCATACCCCATTTCCCACATCTTGTCGTCTCACAACCAAAAGCGTAATTGTATTTTATTGGTATTTTATCTGTGATTGTAGCGCCCCCTGGGGGTGTGGTCAGGGAGATCCTCGCCGTATCCCTTGTCAGGAGTGGACAGTGTAGTGACTTCTCCCGAAGTTCGGTCTGGTTGTACTTCCCTCTTCTACCACCAGGTGGCCGCCGGGCACTAAGCTGGAGGTATGAGATTGAGAAGGACAACGCAAGGTCAGGTTATGGGTAAAAGGGGTGGCGGCTGGTGCTCACATTTTTTGGGGGGGCACAAACTGAAAAAAACATCAAACGCAGCCACTGTGCGCATCAAACGCAACCACTGTGCCCATCAATTGCCGCTACTGTGCCCATCAATTGCTGCCAGTGTGCCCATCAATTGCTGCCAGTGTGCCCATCAATTGCCGCTACTGTGCCCATCAATTGCTGCCAGTGTGCCCCTCAATTGCTGCCACTGTGCCCATCAAACACAGCCACTGTGCCCATCAAACACAGCCACTGTGACACAAAACGCAACCACTGTGCCCATCAAACGCAACCACTGTGACACAAAACGCAACCACTGTGCCCATCAAACGCAGCCACTGTGCCACAAAACGCAACCACTGTGCCCATCAAACACAGCCACTGTGCCCATCAAACGCAACCACTGTGCCCATCAAACGCAGCCACTGTGCCTATCAAATACAGCCACTGTGCCCATCAAACGCAGTCACTGTGCCCATCAAACACAGCCACTGTGCCCATCAAACGCAGTCACTGTGCCCATCAAACGCAACCACTGTGACACAAAACGCAACCACTGTGCCCATCAAACACAGCCACTGTGCCCATCAAACACAGCCACTGTGCCCATCAAACGCAACCACTGTGCCCATCAAACGCAGTCACTGTGCCCATCAAACGCAGTCACTGTGCCTATCAAATACAGCCACTGTGCCCATCAAACGCAGTCACTGTGCCTATCAAACGCAACCACTGTGCCCATCAAACACAGCCACTGTGCCCATCAAACGCAGTCACTGTGCCCATCAAACGCAGTCACTGTGCCTATCAAATACAGCCACTGTGCCCATCAAACGCAGTCACTGTGCCTATCAAACGCAACCACTGTGCCCATCAAATGCAGCCACTGTGCCCATCAAACGCAACCACTGTGCCCATCAATTGCTGCCAGTGTGCATCCCCGCCCGCCCGGCACTTACCCTGTCTCGGAAGGGCAGCGGGTCACAGCGGCGATGTTCTCCACACTCCTCAATGTCTTCTCCCGTCCTCTGCTATGATTGGATGCCTGATAGGTGTCCAATAACAGCGCCTGTCGTTTCAGCCAATCAGGTGACAGATAACAGACCCGAGCACCTGATTGGCGAAGAAAGAGAATATTCATTCGCTTTCCTAACACAACGCTGAGTGCACTGTGAATGCCCAGCATGGCGCCCGCTCTTCACCTTTTTGCGCGCTTATTAGAGCCGATGGCCCACTGCAATTCAGGCGCCCGAAAAAGGGGCCGGACTCCTGAATAGGGGGCGGACTCCCGAAAAGGGGCCGGACTCCTGAATAGGGGCCGGACTCCTGAATCGGGGGAGGACTCCTGAAAAGGGGCCGGACTCCCGAAAAGGGGCCGGACTCCTGAATAGGGGGCGGACTCCCGAAAAGGGGCCGGACTCCTGAATAGGGGGCGGACTCCCGAAAAGGGGCCGGACTCCTGAATAGGGGGCGGCGACCAGAGATAGAGTCATGCAATGCACAAATCTATCTATGGTGATTAGGGAGGAGCTTCGAGTTTGACTCCAACATTGGCTGATGAAGATCGAACGTTACGGGCCGTTTGCGCCAAATTCGAGTTGCGCGTCACTCCCCATAATTCACTGCGGCATCGCAGGGCACTGTTGGCTGATGATTGGCCAAGCATGCACTATGACCCGCATGCTTTGGCCAATCACAGCGCCGTCAGTACAGAGAGCCGTAATCGGTCAAAGCCATGCTATTGGTCTCAATGATTTTCATCCATATTGCCCCGGGACCCGAGAATTCATGATAGCCGCAAGCAGTCTTATATGACTTTTATTCCTTCAGAAATTACACTTTGTGCAGGGACAGTTCTAAACACGGGAAACATGCGCTACTTTACATGCATACTATACACTCCCCCCAGGTACAAAATTTAAAGGAATATTTCACTTTTATTGTTTCACTTTTAGCATTATTAAATTCACTGCTCCCGAAAAAAACTGCCGTTTTTAAAACTTTTTTTTATTGATACATGTCCCCTGGGGCAGGACCCGGGTCCCCAAACACTCCCCTGGGGCAGAACCCGGGTCCCCAAACACTCCCCCTGGGGCAGGACCCGGGTCCCCAAACACTCCCCTGGGACAGGACCCGGGTCCCCAAACACTCCCCTGGGGCAGAACCCGGGTCCCCAAACACTCCCCCTGGGGCAGGACCCGGGTCCCCAAACACTCCCCTGGGACAGGACCCGGGTCCCCAAACACTCCCCCTGGGACAGGACCCGGGTCCCCAAACACTCCCCTGGGACAGGACCCGGGTCCCCAAACACTCCCCTGGGACAGGACCCGGGTCCCCAAACACTCCCCCTGGGACAGGACCCGGGTCCCCAAACACTCCCCCTGGGGCAGGACCCGGGTCCCCAAACACTCCCCTGGGGCAGGACCCGGGTCCCCAAACACTCCCCTGGGACAGGACCCGGGTCCCCAAACACTCCCCTGGGACAGGACCCGGGTCCCCAAACACTCCACTGGGACAGGACCCGGGTCCCCAAACACTCCCCCTGGGGCAGGACCCGGGTCCCCAAACACTCCCCTGGGACAGGACCCGGGTCCCCAAACACTCCCCTGGGGCAGAACCCGGGTCCCCAAACACTCCCCCTGGGGCAGGACCCGGGTCCCCAAACACTTCCCTGGGGCAGAACCCGGGTCCCCAAACACTCCCCCTGGGGCAGGACCCGGGTCCCCAAACACTTCCCTGGGGCAGAACCCGGGTCCCCAAACACTCCCCCTGGGGCAGGACCCGGGTCCCCAAACACTCCCCTGGGACAGGACCCGGGTCCCCAAACACTCCCCTGGGGCAGAACCCGGGTCCCCAAACACTCCCCCTGGGGCAGGACCCGGGTCCCCAAACACTCCCCTGGGACAGGACCCGGGTCCCCAAACACTCCCCTGGGGCAGAACCCGGGTCCCCAAACACTCCCCCTGGGGCAGGACCCGGGTCCCCAAACACTCCCCTGGGACAGGACCCGGGTCCCCAAACACTCCCCCTGGGACAGGACCCGGGTCCCCAAACACTCCCCTGGGACAGGACCCGGGTCCCCAAACACTCCCCTGGGACAGGACCCGGGTCCCCAAACACTCCCCCTGGGACAGGACCCGGGTCCCCAAACACTCCCCCTGGGGCAGGACCCGGGTCCCCAAACACTCCCCTGGGGCAGCCCCCCCCCCCAGTCTCTGCATTGCTTCCCCCCAGTCTCTGCATTGCTTCCCCCCAGTCTCTGCATTGCTTCCCCCCAGTCTCTGCATTGCCCTCCAGTCTCTGCATTGCCCCCCCCCCAGTCTCTGCATTGCCCTCCAGTCTCTGCATTGCCCCCCCCCCAGTCTCTGCATTGCCCTCCAGTCTCTGCATTGCCCCCCCCCCCAGTCTCTGCATTGCCCCCCCCCAGTCTCTGCATTCCCCCCCCCCCCAGTCTCTGCATTGCCCTCCAGTCTCTGCATTGCCCCCCCCCCAGTCTCTGCATTGCCCTCCAGTCTCTGCATTGCCCCCCCCCCAGTCTCTGCATTGCCCCCCCCCCAGTCTCTGCATTCCCCCCCCCCCAGTCTCTGCATTGCCCCCCCCCCCAGTCTCTGCATTGCCCCCCCCCCAGTCTCTGCATTGCCCCCCCCCAGTCTCTGCATTGCCCCCCCCCCCAGTCTCTGCATTGCCCCCCCCCCAGTCTCTGCATTGCCTCCTCCCCGGTGCTGAGTCTGCGGTGCTGCAGATTATTGCAGTATCAGTGGATCTGGCAGGCGGCTCTCCGCAGTCCCCCGGGTTTGGCACATTGGCATCCGCTGAGCTCAGTGATGTAAAAGCAATGTGGCCCCCCCAGCGGGAGGGGGGGGGGCTGTGCTGAGCTCAGCGCAGGAAGGATGGAGGGCCGAAGGCTCATCTGTGTGCTGTCCCTGTGGAATGCAGGGGACCCCCCCCCCCATAGAATTACATCTCTACAGTGCAGCCCCCCCCCATAGAATTACATCTCTACAGTGCAGCCCCCCCCCCATAGAATTACATCTCTACAGTGCAGGCCCCCCCCCATAGAATTACATCTCTACAGTGCAGGCCCCCCCCCCTAGAATTACATCTCTACAGTGCAGCCCCCCCCCCCATAGAACTACATCTCTACAGTGCAGGGACCCCCCCCCCATAGAATTACATCTCTACAGTGCAGCCCCCCCCCCATAGAATTACATCTCTACAGTGCAGGCCCCCCCCCCATAGAATTACATCTCTACAGTGCAGGGACCCCCCCCCCCATAGAATTACATCTCTACAGTGCAGGGACCCCCCCCATAGAATTACATCTCTACAGTGCAGGGACCCCCCCCATAGAATTACATCTCTACAGTGCAGCCCCCCCCCCCATAGAATTACATCTCTACAGTGCAGGGACCCCCCCCATAGAATTACATCTCTACAGTGCAGCCCCCCCCCATAGAATTACATCTCTACAGTGCAGCCCCCCCCCCATAGAATTACATCTCTACAGTGCAGGGACCCCCCCCCCATAGAATTACATCTCTACAGTGCAGCCCCCCCCCATAGAATTACATCTCTACAGTGCAGGCCCCCCCCCCCATAGAAATACATCTCTACAGTGCAGGGACCCCCCCCCCTAGAATTACATCTCTACAGTGCAACCCCCCCCCATAGAATTACATCTCTACAGTGCAGCCCCCCCCCCATAGAAATACATCTCTACAGTGCAGGGACCCCCCCCATAGAATTACATCTCTACAGTGCAACCCCCCCCCCATAGAATTATATCTCTACAGTGCAGCCCCCCCCCCATAGAAATACATCTCTACAGTGCAGGGACCCCCCCCATAGAATTACATCTCTACAGTGCAACCCCCCCCCCATAGAATTACATCTCTACAGTGCAGCCCCCCCCCATAGAATTACATCTCTACAGTGCAGCCCCCCCCCCATAGAATTACATCTCTACAGTGCAGGGACCCCCCCCCCCTAGAATTACATCTCTACAGTGCAGCCCCCCCCCATAGAATTACATCTCTACAGTGCAGGCCCCCCCCCCCATAGAAATACATCTCTACAGTGCAGGGACCCCCCCCCCTAGAATTACATCTCTACAGTGCAACCCCCCCCCATAGAATTACATCTCTACAGTGCAGCCCCCCCCCCATAGAAATACATCTCTACAGTGCAGGGACCCCCCCCATAGAATTACATCTCTACAGTGCAACCCCCCCCCCCATAGAATTATATCTCTACAGTGCAGCCCCCCCCCCATAGAAATACATCTCTACAGTGCAGGGACCCCCCCCATAGAATTACATCTCTACAGTGCAACCCCCCCCCCATAGAATTATATCTCTACAGTGCAGCCCCCCCCCCCCATAGAATTATATCTCTACAGTGCAGGCCCCCCCCCCCCATAGAAATACATCTCTACAGTGCAGGGACCCCCCCCTAGAATTATATCTCTACAGTGCAGCCCCCCCCCCCCATAGAAATACATCTCTACAGTGCAGCCCCCCCCCCCCATAGAAATACATCTCTACAGTGCAGGGACCCCCCCATAGAATTATATCTCTACAGTGCACACTGTCAGGACTTCTTCATGAAAATCTGGCGCTTTCTATTAAGTCACAGAGCAGAGTCACAGTGCAGGGTCACGGTGCAGGGTCACAGTGCAGGGTCACAGTGCAGAGTCACGGTGCAGGGTCACAGAGCAGGGTCACAGTGCAGAGTCACGGTGCAGGGTCACGATGCAGGGTCACAGAGCAGGGTCACAGTGCAGAGTCACGGTTCCGGGTCACGGTGCAGAGTCACGGTTCAGGGTCACGGTGCAGGGTCACGGTGCAGGGTCACAGAGCAGGGTCACGATGCAGGGTCACAGAGCAGGGTCACAGTGCAGAGTCACGGTTCCGGGTCACGGTGCAGAGTCACGGTTCAGGGTCACGGTGCAGGGTCACGGTGCAGGGTCACGGTGCAGGGTCACAGAGCAGGGTCACGGTTCCGGGTCACGGTGCAGGGTCACAGTGCAGAGTCACAGTGCAGAGTCACAGAGCAGGGTCACAGTGCAGAGTCACGGTTCCGGGTCACGATGCAGGGTCACAGAGCAGGGTCACAGTGCAGAGTCACGGTGCAGGGTCACGATGCAGGGTCACAGAGCAGGGTCACAGTGCAGAGTCACGGTTCCGGGTCACGGTGCAGAGTCACGGTTCAGGGTCACGGTGCAGGGTCACGATGCAGGGTCACAGAGCAGGGTCACAGTGCAGAGTCACGGTGCAGGGTCACGATGCAGGGTCACAGAGCAGGGTCACAGTGCAGAGTCACGGTTCCGGGTCACGGTGCAGAGTCACGGTTCAGGGTCACGGTGCAGGGTCACGGTGCAGGGTCACGGTGCAGGGTCACAGAGCAGGGTCACAGTGCAGAGTCACGGTGCAGGGTCACGATGCAGGGTCACAGAGCAGGGTCACAGTGCAGAGTCACGGTTCCGGGTCACGGTGCAGAGTCACGGTTCAGGGTCACGGTGCAGGGTCACGGTGCAGGGTCACGGTGCAGGGTCACAGAGCAGGGTCACGGTTCCGGGTCACGGTGCAGGGTCACAGTGCAGAGTCACAGTGCAGAGTCACAGTGCAGGGTCACAGTGCAGAGTCACAGTGCAGGGTCACAGAGCAGAGTCACAGTGCAGGGTCACGGTGCAGGGTCACAGTGCAGGGTCACAGTGCAGAGTCACAGTGCAGAGTCACAATGCAGGGTCACAGAGCAGAGTCACAGTGCAGGGTCACGGTGCAGGGTCACAGTGCAGGGTCACAGTGCAGAGTCACAGTGCAGAGTCACAATGCAGGGTCACAGAGCAGAGTCACAGTTCAGAGTCTCTCTGTCCCAGTCTTGGTCACTCCAATAGATGACATTATTCTTTCCCAGTATTGGGAAGATGACGAAGTGATGTGAGATCTGCAGTAAGAAGAGCGCAGGGGGAGGGGAGCTGCTGACATCGCACAACCGCTAGCTGCAGCTCATTCACTCATGAGAGGGGGGGGAGCGGTGACTACAGGAGGCTCGTTCCCCAATAGACCCTCCAATCCCCCCCCCCCACCTCCGCTCAGCTTCCCCCCCGCTTCACCGGAGGAGTCCGGCTTCTCTCTGCTCCCCAATCCCTCCATAGAAACCCCCACTGTCTCCACGCACTGCGCTGAGGAACGCCAAGAAGCCGCAAACCATCTAAGGCCCGGATTCACAAAATGTATCTCCAGATACGCCGCGTAAGTCAAAATGTGCGCCGTCGTAACTATGCGCCGTACCCACAAAAATAGATACGCCTGAAAATTGGCTTCTCCCGACCGACGTAACTTTCCTCCGCCGGCGTAGCGTAGGCGCATTTTTAGGCTGGGCGCATCTTGCGCTCCCATTGATTTCCTATGCAAATATGCAAATGAGGGAGATACGGCGATTCCCAAACATATGCGTGTCTGGCACAAATTTGCTCCTCATAAAGCAGGGGTAACTTTGCACCAGACGGGCACAGGTCAGCTGGAGAGCAGCTTCAGCAGCAGCGTTACGGACGACCTGAGCAACCACACTTGCAGGACAACACATCTGTGTGCCAACATGCCAGGGGCAGCCGTGGTCATAGCACTACTACTGCGTCTATGGGCACGTAGGAGGGCACGGGAGAGCATATTCCGAACGCGCATGGACGTCTTTGCCATGGGTGATTCGGAGGTGTATCGCATCTTCAGATTCAGCCCTGATGCCATCCTGGAATTAGCCACACCCCTGCATGAACGCGCCTAATTTAAATGATTCCCGCCCCCTGCGGGATCATTTAAATTGCGCGCGCTTACGCCGGGCAATTTTGCCGGCGCGCCCTCGCAATTTACGGAGCTGCTGCTCCGTGAATCGAGGGCAGCGGCGCATATTTGCGGGGGCGCAGGGAAAAATCGTTGCCCTGCGCCTCCGTAATTTATGCGCAATTCTTACTGAATCTGGGCCCTGGTTTTTAACTCTTTTGGTCACTTCTGGTCAGAGAATCCACATGTGAACCCAGGAATTATGGGGCCCCTTACACGGCTTCAGGCATGGGCCCTCCTGGAGCAGAGAACGGGGGGGGGGGGGGGCGAATTGAGAGGTGGGGGGGGGGGGCCCTTTACAAAAAAAAGAGGAAATAAAGAAAAATATATATAAAAAAATAAAAAAAAGGGGGGTAGCCATGCAGGGCCCTGGGGACCTCTGGGCCCTTTAATAAAAAGAAAAAAATAAACAAAAAAAATATATATATATTGTTTTTTTTTTTAAAAGGGGGGGTTGCCATCTGGGGACCTGGGCCCTTTAATAATAATAATAATAATAATAATAATAATAATATATATATATATATATATATATATATATATATATGTGACGGACCCATCCGTATACTGGACATATTGTGTTTGTCTGCTTGCTATTCCCCAATAATATGCCCTCAGTCCCCATGTCGTTCTGTTATTTCAGTCTCCCATCTGGTCCCCTAGGGGAGTGTCCACCAGGTGGGAGACCTGCATAAATATGGGCGGGTAGCCCACAGTAAACAGTTCGTGTTTTACCCTCATGATGGAGCTTGGTCTCGTTACTGGAGGGGATTGGGTTACTGGCCACTAAGGACGGTGTACTTTGGAGCTCGGGAAGAGAGGTACCGCAACAACTGGTGGCAAGCGACGGGATGAACCTCAGCGCCCAAAGAAACCACTACAACCAGGACCAAATGGAATTGCAATACCAAAACCTGAGAAGAGCTACCTTAAAGGATTTATTAGAGCAAAGAGGCGGACAGGCCAGTAACCTCAAAAAGGGGGACATTATCACATTATTGCTGGAAATGGATGGAGTACCAGCAGCAGAGGGAACCAATGGACTCAGCCCAGACGACAGAACCCCCGAAGAAGAGAGATTTGACCGGGCGGTAAGAATTAGGCTGGCCCATTATGGTCCCAACCCATCTGCGGAAATTATCGCCCAAGTCCAAGCCGCTGTGGAGGCCAACCTGCTACGCCAAAGCGGCACTGCAGCAGCCCCAGTCACAGCAGACACGGGGGAAAGAAAGAAGGTGCCGTTTGCAGCATTTAAAGCCTTCAGTGAGACAGAAGGAGAGATCGATGGGTACCTTGCCGATTTTGAGCGGCAATGTACCCTGCACAAGGTACCCCTGGAGGACTGGATCCCTATATTGTCCGGCAAGTTATCCGGCCGGGCCAGTGAGGCTTTTCGGGCCATCCCTGACGAGGAGATCGGGGATTATGTGGCCGTCAGGGAAACTCTACTCTCCCGGTATGCCGTTACACCCGAGGCATACCGAAGGAGGTTCCGGGACACTGTAAAAACGACTGGGGACTCCTACGTTGAATGGGCATGTAAGGTACACCGCACCGCCGCACACTGGATGGCGGGGTGCCAGGCGGTGTCCGGAGAGGAGGTGCTACAGATGTTTCTGTTGGAACATTGCTTCGACAAATTACCAACAGGGGTCAGAGAGTGGGTAAGGGACCGTAAACCCACTCTCCATGAAGCAGCTCGCCTGGCGGATGAGTATACGGATGCCCGAAAATTGGACAATTCAGCCGCCAAGGCTCCCGCCAGGGTGGAATACAAGCCAGCAGCTACTATTTACCAACCCCCTATGAATCGGCCCTCAGCACCCCCTCTGTCGACCCAGTATCCCCGCTCACCCCGGTTTAACTCTCGGGAATACTCCCAACCCAGTCGGTGCTACCTATGCAATCAGCTGGGACACAAGCGACCGGAGTGCCCGATGAACAATGCCAACCAAAGTCAGTCCTGGAAGAGACCCCCAGGGGCCAATCCACGACCACCTCTCCCCGCAACTCACTGTGTGGAGGAAGAGGAATGCTGGGGTATTCTGCATGAGGCCGACCCCGTTCAGGCGGCCCACCGAGATAACAGGCAGCACCACAGACAGTGTGTCAAGGTCAACGGGAAGGAGGTCAGTGGCCTACGGGATACCGGTGCGACCATGACTTTACTCCAGAAGCACCTAGTATCCGAGAACCAACATACCGGGGACACGGTCGCAGTACGAGTAGCAGGAGGTGCCGTGTTCCGACTACCCGTTGCCCGGGTACATTTGGATTGGGGAGTGGGCGCTAGACAAGTGAACGTGGGGGTTATGAAAGACTTACCCGCCGATGTCCTCCTTGGCAATGACTTGGCCCCCCTCCTTTCAGCCTATACTCCCATGGGCCCCGCTGCAGTAGACGCTGTCACGACCCGGGCCCAGACCCGTGCCACCGAAGCCGGCCCACCTGCTGCTGCGACCCAGGTAAGACCCTCTACCCCGACGTGTATGTTAGATCCGGCCCCTTTAGGCTGGGATACCCCAGAGATGTACGGAAGGGAGACTAGGGAAGACCCGACGTTAGCGAAGTACAGGGCCAGGGCCGACTCAGGGGAGGAAGGAGTAGATGGGGAGCACTACGAGTGGGGGGGGGATAGGCTGTACAGGATCCCGAGACCGTCCCAAAAACCGAG
Organism: Rana temporaria; assembly: GCF_905171775.1. Classification (NCBI taxonomy): domain Eukaryota; kingdom Metazoa; phylum Chordata; class Amphibia; order Anura; family Ranidae; genus Rana; species Rana temporaria. The sequence continues at coordinate 784,643 of NW_024404415.1, read as the reverse complement.
CACCCCTCCGCACAAGCGACAGCTAGTGGTACCTGCCAAGTACCGGCAGGAGATTTTACGGATTGGGCACGATGTGCCGTTAGCGGGCCATCTAGGCTCCCACCGCACAGCTCATAGGATCACACAAAACTTTTTCTGGCCCAATTTGAACCGAGACGTGCGGATGTATTGTAGCACGTGCGACACCTGTCAACGGGTAGGAAAGCGGGGAGATCACCCAAAAGCTAGGCTTCAGTCGATGCCTATAATTGGGGAGCCCTTTTCCCGCATAGCCGTTGACCTGGTAGGTCCACTGGCCAGGGCTAGCCCCTCCGGTAAGAAGTACATTCTTACTGTGGTGGACTATGCCACACGTTACCCAGAGGCAGTAGCGCTGTCTAATATCGAGGCAGAGACAGTAGCTGATGCCCTGGTTAAGATATTCACTAGGGTCGGGTTCCCTCAGGAGATTCTCTCTGATCAGGGAACTCAGTTTACCGCTGTGCTCACCCAGCAACTGTGGAAGGTGTGCGGCATTAAACCGCTGCTTAGCTCACCGTATCACCCCCAGACCAACGGCCTCTGCGAGCGATTTAATGGTACCCTCAAACAGATGCTGAGGACCTTTACTGACACTTGCAGAGACTGGGAGCGATTCCTGCCTCATCTGCTATTTGCATACAGAGAGGTGCCCCAGGAATCTACTGGGTTCTCCCCCTTTGAGTTACTCTATGGGAGAAGGGTCCGAGGACCCCTAGATCTCATTAGAGGACACTGGGAGGGGGAGACGGAGCAAGAAGGGACCCCCATAGTACCATATGTCCTGGAACTCCGGGACCGCATGGAGAAACTATCCCTGATGGTAAGGGAAAATCTCCAGGCGGCCCAGGGGAGACAGAAGCGGTGGTACGATCGGGGCGCCCGACAGCGGGTCTTCCAGGTTGGGCAGAAGGTTCTAGTGCTCAAACCTGTGAAGGCAAACAAGATGCAAGCATCTTGGCAGGGCCCGTATAAAGTATTAGCGCAGATATGTGATACTACCTACCTTATAGCCAGCTGTTCAGATGAAGGGATCCAGCGATCCTTTCATGTGAACATGTTAAAGGAGTATCAGGAGCGACCAGAAGATGTTGCGGCAGTCTGTGCCCCAGCTACGGATGACCCCGAGAACTTACCTTTACCTGACTTGTTAGAGAGGAATCCCCAGACGGACCTTACAAGCCTTGTGCAGCTAGGAGACCGGTTAAACCCAGCAAAGAAGGTACAGGCAAGACAGCTTCTGTGGGAGAAGCAGGCGACGTTCTCCCAAGAACCCGGGTACACCACACTAGCTATGCACAAAGTTGAGACGCCCGGACAGAACCCCCTACGACAACCCCCATACCGTATCCCTGAAGCAGTCCGAGAGGAAATGCGGACGGAGATACAGGAGATGACTCGGCTGGGGGTTATCGAGCCGTCAGACAGCCCTTGGGCCTCGCCTGTAGTCCTGGTGCCTAAGAAAGATGGGACCACCCGGTTCTGCGTAGATTACAGGCGGCTCAACGAACGGACCACCACTGACGCGTACCCGATGCCCCGGGTAGACGAATTATTAGACCGCATTGCCAGGGGGCGCTACCTGACCACCATTGACCTGTGCAAGGGTTATTGGCAGATCCCCCTGGCCGAGGATGCTATCCCTAAGTCGGCCTTCGTCACCCCATTTGGCCTATACCAGTTTAAGGTTATGCCATTTGGAATGAAGAATGCTCCGGCTACCTTTCAGCGTATGGTGGATAGACTCCTCGATGGCTTCCAGGACTTCGCGTGTGCGTACCTGGATGACATTGCGGTCTACAGCGAGACTTGGGAAGACCATTTAGTCCACGTGGGGGTGGTGCTGGACAAGATTCGGGCCGCCGGCCTGACCTTGAAGCCAGATAAGTGCCATTTAGGCATGGCAGAAGTGCAGTACTTGGGTCACAGGGTAGGATGTGGGACCCAGCGACCAGAGCCAGCTAAGGTCGAGGCGGTAGCTAACTGGCCCACACCTATCACCAAGACCCAAGTGCTAGCCTTCCTGGGGATGGCAGGGTATTACCGACGTTTTGTCCCCGACTACAGTACGGTGGCCAAGCCCTTGACGGACCTGACTAAGAAAAACTTACCTAAGCAGGTCCTGTGGTCGCCAGCTTGTGAAGCCGCGTTTCGGGCCCTGAAGCAAGCTCTAGTGAATGCCCCTGTCCTGGCTGCCCCAGTGCCTAACAAACGTTTTCTCGTCCATACGGATGCTTCCATGTATGGACTGGGGGCTGTGCTAAGCCAGGTCGGGGAAGATGGAGGGGAGCACCCTATCGCGTATCTCAGCAGAAAACTACTACCCAGGGAAGTGAGTTATGCGGCAGTGGAGAAGGAGTGTTTAGCCCTGGTCTGGGCACTAAAGAAATTGAGTCCTTATTTATACGGACAAGAATTTTCCCTCATTACGGACCACAACCCCCTAGTTTGGCTTAACCGGGTCTCAGGAGACAATGGCAGACTGCTGAGGTGGAGTCTGGCACTACAGCCTTACAATTTCACCATCGGCTACCGACCCGGTAAGCAGAATGGGAATGCGGATGGATTATCTCGGCAAACAGACGTCTCTACGCCTTCTCCGTCCGGTCATCCCCAAGTTGACCCGCCAAAGGGTCAAGCCGGGTCTGCCGGAGTGTTCCACAAGGAGGGGGCCATGTGACGGACCCATCCGTATACTGGACATATTGTGTTTGTCTGCTTGCTATTCCCCAATAATATGCCCTCAGTCCCCATGTCGTTCTGTTATTTCAGTCTCCCATCTGGTCCCCTAGGGGAGTGTCCACCAGGTGGGAGACCTGCATAAATACGGGCGGGTAGCCCACAGTAAACAGTTTGTGTTTTACCCTCATAATGGAGCTTGGTCTCGTTACTGGAGGGGATTGGGTTACTGGCCACTAAGGACGGTGTACTTTGGAGCTCGGGAAGAGAGGTACCGCAACAATATATATATATATACCGTATTTATCGGCGTATACCGCGCACTATTTTGCCCTGAAAATCAGGGCAAAATCGTGGGTGCGCGATATACGCCGATACCCGCTTTCCCGCCATGAGTTTGAATACTGCGCCCGCATATAGCGAGCGCAGTACACTCGTGAATCTTCGGCCAGTCTCGGCGCCTCTCGTACTGACGTCCTGAGCGTACAGGACGTCAGCGCGAGAGGCGCCCGAGCCTGCCCGAAGATTCACGAGTGTACTGCGCTCGCTATATGCGGGCGCAGTATTCAAAGTCGTGGCGGGAAACGAGCGAGAGGACGCCGCCGAAGATGGACGCCGGACCCGTCGAAGATGGACACCGGACCCGCCGAAGATGGACACCGGACCCGCCGAAGACAGACGCCGGACCCGCCGAAGAGGACACCCGAAGCCGCAGAAGGACGCCGGACCCGACGAGGCCGCAGATGGACGCCGCGCAAGACATCAAAACTGTAAGTACAAAAAAACTAAAAATCTTTTTTTCCCACAGGATTGGGGGCCAAATTGGGGGTGCGCGGTATACGCCAGAGCGCGTTATACCGCGATAAATACGGTATATATATATATATATATATATATACACAAATTATTATTTTTTTTATAAAAATAAATTACAAAAAAAGGGGGGTTGCCATCCGGGACCTCTGGGCCCTTTAATATAAAATAAAAAAAAATTAACCTCTGGACCCTTTAATAAAAAATAAATAAAAAAAAATATATATAAAAAAATAAAAATAAACATTTATAAAAAAAAAAGAGGGGTTGCCATCCAGGGCCCTGGGGACCTCTGGGCCCTATAATAAAAAATAAATATATAAACAAAAATAAACATTTATAAAAAAATAAATATAAAAAAGGGGGTTTGCCACATGGGGCCCTGGGGACCTCTGAGTCCTTTTATTATTAATATATATATATAACAAATAAAACAAATATATAAAAAAAAAAAAAAAAAAAAAAGGAGGGTTGTCATCGGGGCCTCCGGACCCCTAGAATTTTTTTTTTTTTTTTAAGGGGGTTGCCATCCGGGCCCGTGGGGACCTCCAGGCCCCTTACAGGTGTACTGCCTGTACCCCCCTGATGGCGGTCCTGTGTGGAGCCAGCTCCTATGGGAGTTTGTACAGACACTTTATACTCACCTGTGAACAAACACACACCTGTGAACAATTAAACCCTCCCCTTAATTAGCAGAAAGGAAAAAAACTAAACACAAATTTCCCAGACCCCCCAACCCGTCCTTCTTGTGGCCCCAGAAGAAATACGTTTCCTATAATAGAGCGCCACAATCAGACACGGAATAACAAAAACAAAACCCCATAGCAATGAGAAAATAAAGATAATCCCTCTGAGCACCAGGATCTGAAATTACAGCTCAGCACTCCCTCCCCCGCAGGCTATAAAGAAGGGCCCATAAAATGTAATTCCCTATCCAAGGAACAATGGGGTAATTACCGGGATCAAGGGATGAAAATGCCTCCAGTAGCCTTCATGAAAACCAATCACAGTCGTATTATCCCCTGGGGGAGAAGGAAGCCAGCCAGGCCTGCCAGACTTTGTCCAATTTCTTTGCACACCCCTTGGAAAGATAGGTGGCCCTATAGAATGGTAGGTGGCCCTATAGAATGGTAGGTGGCCCTATAGAATGGGATCATGGAGTTTATTCGGCCTTTCCAGAAGGACAATGTTGGGGCAGCGCGTTTCTTCCAGTGCAAAAGAATAGCCAACATGGCAAGAGGTCAAAGCTTTAGGTCTGAAGTAGGGTTGCCACCTTTTCTTCAAGCCAAACCCAAACATTTTAGTGGCCTGGGACACCTTTGGGTCCCCTGCGGAGAGTAGCAATGCGGTGCACATAGCGTGCCGCAGAAAAACATGGGTGTTGCCAAATTGCTCTTGCTGACATCAACATCCCGCCCCCCCAGTGATGCCGAACCTGCCCCCAGATATTCGCCCCCACAGCTCCTGGACGGCAACACATTTGTGGGTGACTAACTTGGTTACTTGGTGAGCCACAGCCCGGTCTGAATAATGTGTCCGGCTTTCAGTCCACCTGAAATCCGGACACATGATTCAAAACCTGGACTGTCCGGGTGAATCCCGGACAGGTGGCAACCCTAGTCTGAAGTCTATAACTCAAAGCAAAGCTCCCTAGATCTTAAATGATTAATTATATCAAAAAAGCTCAGATTAACTGGCAATTCTGAAAAATCAATGTACCTTGTGACCTGGTTGATCCCTTCATTCAACCAACAGGGCAAGAGGTCAAAGCACCTTCACATGCTGCACCTCTCCATCCAGTTGACATGGCAAGAGGTCAAAACAACTCGACCTACTGGACCTCTATATTCAACCAACATGGCAAGAGGTCAAAACAACTTGACCTACTGGACCTCTCCATCCAACCAACATGGCAAGAGGTCAAAACAACTCGACCTACTGGACCTCTCCATCCAACCAACATGGCAAGAGGTCAAAACAACTCGACCTACTGGACCTCTCCATCCATCCAACATGGCAAGAGGTCAAAACAACTCGACCTACTGGACCTCTCCATCTTACCAACATGGCAAGAGGTCAAAACAACGCAACCTACTGGACCTCTCCATCCAACCAACATGGCAAGAGGTCAAAACACCTCGACCTACATGACCTCTCCATCCAACCAACCAACATGGCAAGAGGTCAAAACACCTCGACCTACTGGACCTCTCCATCCATCCAACATGGCAAGAGGTCAAAACAACTCGACCTACTGGACCTCTCCATCCAACCAACCAACATGGCAAGAGGTCAAAACAACTCGACCTACTGGACCTCTCCATCCATCCAACATGGGAAGAGGTCAAAACACCTCAACCTACTGGACCTCTCCATCCAACCAACATGGCAAGAGGTCAAAACACCTAGACCTACTGGACCTCTCCATCCATCCAACATGGCAAGAGGTCAAAACACCTCGCCCTACTGGACCTCTTCATCCAACCAACACGGCAAGAGGTCAAAACAACTCGACCTACTGGACCTCTCCATCCAACCAACAGTGAAAGAGGTCAAAAACACCTCGACCTACTGGACCTCTCCATCCAACCAACATGGCAAGAGGTCAAAACAACGCGACCTACTGGACCTCTCCATTCAACCAACATGGCAAGAGGTCAAAACAACTCGACCTACTGGACCTCTCCATCCAACCAACATGGCAAGAGGTCAAAACAACGCGACCTACTGGACCTCTCCATCCAACCAACATGGCAAGAGGTCAAAACAACTCGACCTACTGGACCTCTCCATCCAACCAACATGGCAAGAGGTCAAAACAACGCGACCTACTGGACCTCTCCATCCAACCAACATGGCAAGAGGTCAAAACACCTCGACCTACTGGACCTCTCCATCCAACCAACATGGCAAGAGGTCAAAACACCTCGACCTACTGGACCTCTCCATCCAACCAACGTGGCAAGAGGTCAAAACAACTCAACCTACTGGACCTCTCCATCCAACCAACATGGCAAGAGGTCAAAACACCTCGACCTACAGGACCTCTCCATCAGACCAACATGGTAAGAGGTCAAAACAACTCGACCTACTGGACCTCTCCATCCAACCAACATGGCAAGAGGTCGAAACACCTCGACCTACTGGACCTCTCCATCCAACCAACATGGCAAGAGGTCAAAACAACTCGACCTACTGGACCTCTCTATCCAACCAACATGGCAAGAGGTCAAAACAACGCGACCTACTGGACCTCTCCATCCAACCAACATGGCAAGAGGTCAAAACACCTCGACCTACTGGACCTCTCCATCCAACCAACATGGCAAGAGGTCAAAACACCTAGACCTACCGGACCTCTCCATCCATCCAACATGGCAAGAGGTCAAAACACCTCGCCCTACTGGACCTCTTCATCCAACCAACATGGCAAGAGGTCAAAACAACGCGACCTACTGGACCTCTCCATCCAACCAACATGGCAAGAGGTCAAAACAACTCGACCTACTGGACCTCTCCATCCAACCAACATGGCAAGAGGTCAAAACACCTCGACCTACTGGACCTCTCCATCCAACCAACAGTGCAAGAGGTCAAAAACACCTCGACCTACTGGACCTCTCCATCCAACCAACATGGCAAGAGGTCAAAACAACGCGACCTACTGGACCTCTCCATCCAACCAACATGGCAAGAGGTCAAAACAACTCGACCTACTGGACCTCTCCATCCAACCAACATGGCAAGAGGTCAAAACAACGCGACCTACTGGACCTCTCCATCCAACCAACATGGCAAGAGGTCAAAACAACTCGACCTACTGGACCTCTCCATCCAACCAACATGGCAAGAGGTCAAAACAACACGACCTACTGGACCTCTCCATCCAACCAACATGGCAAGAGGTCAAAACACCTCGACCTACTGGACCTCTCCATCCAACCAACATGGCAAGAGGTCAAAACACCTCGACCTACTGGACCTCTCCATCCAACCAACATGGCAAGAGGTCAAAACAACTCAACCTACTGGACCTTTCCATCCAACCAACATGGCAAGAGGTCAAAACACCTCGACCTACTGGACCTCTCCATCAGACCAACATGGCAAGAGGTCAAAACAACTCGACCTACTGGACCTCTCCATCCAACCAACATGGCAAGAGGTCAAAACAACTCGACCTACTGGACCTCTCCATCCAACCAACATGGCAAGAGGTCAAAACACCTCGACCTACTGGACCTCTCCATCCAACCAACATGGCAAGAGGTCAAAACAACTCGACCTACTGGACCTCTCTATCCAACCAACATGGCAAGAGGTCAAAACAACGCGACCTACTGGACCTCTCCATCCAACCAACATGGCAAGAGTTCCAAACAACTCAACGTACTGGACCTCTCCATCTAACCAACATGGCAAGAGGTCAAAACAACTCGACCTCATGGACCTCTCCATCCAACCAACATGGCAAGAGGTCAAAACAACTCAACCTACTGGACCTCTCCATCCAACCAACATGGCAAGAGGTCAAAACAACTCGACCTACTGGACCTCTCTATTAAACCAACATGGCAAGAGGTCAAAACAACTCAACCTACTGGACCTCTCCATCCATCCAACATGGCAAGAGGTCAAAACAAGTCAACCTACTGGACCTCTCCATCCAACCAACATGGCAAGAGGTCAAAACAACTTGACCTACTGGACCTCTCTATCCAACCAACATGGCAAGAGGTCAAAACAACTCGACCTACTGGACCTCTCCATCCAACCAACATGGCAAGAGGTCAAAACAACGCGACCTACTGGACCTCTCTATCCAACCAACATGGCAAGAGGTCAAAACACCTCGACCTACTGGACCTCTCCATCCAACCAACATGGCAAGAGGTCAAAACACCTCGACCTACTGGACCTCTCCATCCAACCAACATGGCAAGAGGTCAAAACAACTCAACCTACTGGACCTCTCCATCCAACCAACATGGCAAGAGGTCAAAACACCTCGACCTACTGGACCTCTCCATCAGACCAACATGGTAAGAGGTCAAAACAACTCGACCTACTGGACCTCTCCATCCAACCAACATGGCAAGAGGTCAAAACAACTCGACCTACTGGACCTCTCCATCCAACCAACATGGCAAGAGGTCGAAACACCTCGACCTACTGGACCTCTCCATCCAACCAACATGGCAAGAGGTCAAAACAACTCGACCTACTGGACCTCTCCATCCAACCAACATGGCAAGAGGTCAAAACAACGCGACCTACTGGACCTCTCCATCCAACCAACATGGCAAGAGGTCAAAACAACTCGACCTACTGGACCTCTCCATCCAACCAACATGGCAAGAGGTCAAAACAACTCGACCTACTGGACCTCTCCATCCAACCAACATGGCAAGAGGTCAAAACACCTCGACCTACTGGACCTCTTCATCCAACCAACATGGCAAGAGGTCAAAACACCTAGACCTACTGGACCTCTCCATCCAACCAACATGGCAAGAGGTCAAAACACCTCGACCTACATGACCTCTCCATCCAACCAACCAACATGGCAAGAGGTCAAAACACCTCGACCTACTGGACCTCTCTATCCAACCAACATGGCAAGAGGTCAAAACAACTCGACCTACTGGACCTCTCTATCCAACCAACATGGCAAGAGGTCAAAACAACGCGACCTACTGGACCTCTCCATCCAACCAACATGGCAAGAGGTCAAAACACCTCGACCTACTGGACCTCTCCATCCAACCAACATGGCAAGAGGTCAAAACACCTAGACCTACCGGACCTCTCCATCCATCCAACATGGCAAGAGGTCAAAACACCTCGCCCTACTGGACCTCTTCATCCAACCAACACGGCAAGAGGTCAAAACAACTCGACCTACTGGACCTCTCCATCCAACCAACAGTGCAAGAGGTCAAAAACACCTCGACCTACTGGACCTCTCCATCCAACCAACAGTGCAAGAGGTCAAAAATACCTCGACCTACTGGACTTCTCCATCCAACCAACATGGCAAGAGGTCAAAACAACGCGACCTACTGGACCTCTCCATCCAACCAACATGGCAAGAGGTCAAAACAACTCGACCTACTGGACCTCTCCATCCAACCAACATGGCAAGAGGTCAAAACAACGCGACCTACTGGACCTCTCTATCCAACCAACATGGCAAGAGGTCAAAACAACTCGACCTACTGGACCTCTCCATCCAACCAACATGGCAAGAGGTCAAAACAACGCGACCTACTGGACCTCTCCATCCAACCAACATGGCAAGAGGTCAAAACACCTCGACCTACTGGACCTCTCCATCCAACCAACATGGCAAGAGGTCAAAACACCTCGACCTACTGGACCTCTCCATCCAACCAACATGGCAAGAGGTCAAAACAACTCAACCTACAGGACCTCTCCATCCAACCAACATGGCAAGAGGTCAAAACACCTCGACCTACTGGACCTCTCCATCAGACCAACATGGCAAGAGGTCAAAACAACTCGACCTACTGGACCTCTCCATCCAACCAACATGGCAAGAGGTCAAAACAACTCGACCTACTGGACCTCTCCATCCAACCAACATGGCAAGAGGTCAAAACACCTCGACCTACTGGACCTCTCCATCCAACCAACATGGCAAGAGGTCAAAACAACTCGACCTACTGGACCTCTCTATCCAACCAACATGGCAAGAGGTCAAAACAACGCGACCTACTGGACCTCTCCATCCAACCAACATGGCAAGAGGTCAAAACAACTCGACCTACTGGACCTCTCTATTAAACCAACATGGCAAGAGGTCAAAACAACTCAACCTTCTGGACCTCTCCATCCATCCAACATGGCAAGAGGTCAAAACAAGTCAACCTACTGGACCTCTCCATCCAACCAACATGGCAAGAGGTCAAAACAACTCAACCTACTGGACCTCTTTATCCATCCAACATGGCAAGAGGTCAAAACAAGTCAACTTACTGGACCTCTCCATCCAACCAACATGGCAAGAGGTCAAAACAAGTCAACCTACTGGACCTCTCCATCCAACCAACATGGCAAGAGGTCAAAACAACTCAACCTACTGGACCTCTCCATCCAACCAACATGGCAAGAGGTCAAAACAACTCGACCTACTGGACCTCTTCATCCAACCAACATGGCAAGAGGTCAAAACAACTCGACCTACTGGACCTCTCCATCCAACCAACATGGCAAGAGGTCAAAACAACTCGACCTCATGGACCTCTCCATCCAACCAACATGGCAAGAGGTCAAAACAACTCGACCTCATGGACCTCTCCATCCAACCAACATGGCAAGAGGTCAAAACACCTCGACCTACTGGACCTCTCCATCCAACCAACATGGCAAGAGGTCAAAACAACTCGACCTACTGGACCTCTCTATCCAACCAACATGGCAAGAGGTCAAAACAACGCGACCTACTGGACCTCTCCATCCAACCAACATGGCAAGAGGTCAAAACAACTCGACCTACTGGACCTCTCTATTAAACCAACATGGCAAGAGGTCAAAACAACTCAACCTACTGGACCTCTCCATCCATCCAACATGGCAAGAGGTCAAAACAAGTCAACCTACTGGACCTCTCCATCCAACCAACATGGCAAGAGGTCAAAACAACTCAACCTACTGGACCTCTTTATCCATCCAACATGGCAAGAGGTCAAAACAAGTCAACTTACTGGACCTCTCCATCCAACCAACATGGCAAGAGGTCAAAACAAGTCAACCTACTGGACCTCTCCATCCAACCAACATGGCAAGAGGTCAAAACAACTCAACCTACTGGACCTCTCCATCCAACCAACATGGCAAGAGGTCAAAACAACTCGACCTACTGGACCTCTTCATCCAACCAACATGGCAAGAGGTCAAAACAACTCGACCTACTGGACCTCTCCATCCAACCAACATGGCAAGAGGTCAAAACAACTCGACCTCATGGACCTCTCCATCCAACCAACATGGCAAGAGGTCAAAACAACTCGACCTCATGGACCTCTCCATCCAACCAACATGGCAAGAGGTCAAAACAACTCAACCTACTGGACCTCTCCATCCAACCAACATGGCAAAGGGTCAAAACAACTCGACCTATTGGACCTCTCCATCCAAGCAACATGGCAAGAGGTCAAAGCTTTAAGTCTATAACTCAAGACAAATCTCCCCGAGATCTTGAATGGTGACTAGGATCCTTCTTCCTCCTCCACCCTACATTTCCCCCCCTTGCCTCGCCATCTTCCTCTATCCTTTCACCCTTACTACCTTTGTGGTTCCTCAAACTCGGAATGTGAGACTTTGGAGATCTAAATGATCTTTGAGTCTCACTCATAGGAGACCTGAAATTCCTTTGAACCCACATTTGCCTCACTCTGATTGGAACTTGTTCCCGATATTCCGGTTTGTTATCAAACTTCTTTGGACATCAATTGGCATGCCACCCTCCAGACTTTGCCGCCGTAGAGCGACCTTCATAACCACGGGGCGGTTTTTCTGGCCCCCTTCGCGGAGCTCGTTTGTCTTGTCCTCCTCCCTTGTTTTTCTTCCTTTGTATTTCTCAATCTCTGGAATGGATCTTTTTTTAGCTACTTTGCATTGCTTTGAATATATTTGTACCCCCCCCCCCCCCCCAGGGGCCGCCCCCTCCCCCCAGGGGCCGCTCCCCCTCCCCCCAGGGGCCGCCCCCCCGCCGCTGATTTTACTGATTATTTTTGTTTTTTATGCCAAAAGTCTATTTTTTGCTATAAAGAGGACCTCTCATCCCTTATTTCTATTACTTATTATTATTATTATTATTATTATTATTATTATTATTAGGGAAGTTTACATTCCTTGCAATAGAAACAAAAGAAATACAAATAAAAAAAAAGGGACCGTGTGAAAATAAAAAATGTAATAAATATGAATTCTTTTTTTCTTTCAAAGGAGCCTTTGGCCAATCAGGGCTCAGGGGCCCCACACTATATACGGCTGCCTGTGTAGTGTTTATGGATGTAGAGAGATTAGGCAGGTTAGTTAGTTGATTGAGCGCGCAGTCCGTATACTAAGGCCCAGATTCTCAAAGGGCTTACGACGGCGCAACGCCATTTGCGGCGTCGTAAGTCCTAATCTGGGCCGTCGTATCTATGCGACTGATTCTTAGAATCAGTTACGCATAGATAAGCATTAGATCCGACAGGCGTAAGGCTCTTACGCCGTCGGATATTAAATGCATTTTTTTTTCGCCGCCGCTAGGTGTCGCCGACATCGTTTTCCCCGTCGTCGATGCAAATTAACAAAATACGCGAATTCCCGAACGTACGCGCGGACGACGCAGTGAATTTCCAACGTTTGCGTAAGCGTAAACTTTCCCCTGCTATATGAGGGGTAAGTTTCCGAAGGTCCGTCGTATGCCATGTTAAGTATGGCGTCGGGTCAGCGTCGTCTTTTTCCGTCGCTTACGTCGTTTTCCTAACTCGTTCGCGAATAGGACTTTACGTCAATGACGCTCACGTCGGCGTCATTGACGTTTTTCGTCGTGAGCTGGAGCATGCGCACTGGGCTATTTTTCCGCCCGGCGCATGCGCAGTTCGGTCGGCGCCAGGGTGCGCTTAATTCAAATACAAGCCGCCCCCTTTGAATTACGCGGCCTTACGCCGGGCCTACGCCGCCGCACATTACGGAGCAAGTGCTTGGAGAATACGGCACTTGCTCCAGTAATTTGCGGCGGCGTAGTGTAAATGGCTTACGCTACGCCGCCGCGGATTCTACGAGAATCTGGCCCTTAATATAATACAGTGCAGAGTATATAGTGCAGTCAGTGCGCCAGATTCTCAGAAGAGTTGCGACGGCGTATCTCAGGAAACTCCGTCGTATCTCTGTTTTTGGCCCCGGGTATCTATGCGCCTGATTCCGACGAGGGCCAGATTCACGTAGCGCAGCGGATCTATAGATCCGCTCATTCTACGTGAATTAAGATCCGCTCCCGCAAGTTTAGGAGGCAAGTGGCTAATTCACAAACCACTTACCTCCAAACTTGCGACGGCAGATCCTAAATCCCCCGGCGGAATTCAAATTCCGCGGCTAGGGGAGTGTACTATTTAAATCAGGCGCGTTCCCGCGCCGATTTAAATGCGCAGGCGCCGTCCGGGGAATTTCCCGGCGTGCATTGCTCCCACTGACGTCACTAGGACGTCAGTGGTTGCGACGTGAGCGGGACTTGCGACGCGCGTGTTTGTGGATCGGCGTACGCAAACGACGTTGGAAAATTCAAATTTGACGCGGGAACGCCGGCTATACTTCACATTGGCTGCGCCTGCTAAAATCAGGGGTAAGTATACGATGGGAAAGCCGCTATGGAAACGACGTAAGAACACTGCGACGGGTCCGCGTACGTTCGTGAATTTGCGTATCTCGCTGATTTACATATTATTTACCGTCGTATCTCTTTGTGAATCTGGCACCTAGAATCATTTTCGCATAGATACGGCGTAGATCCGCCATGTGGAAGGCACTTACACCGTCGGATCTTAGATGTAATGCGACGCCGGCCGCTAGGTGGCGTTTACGTTCAGTTCTCATTTGACTATGCAAATGAGCCTGATACGCCGTTTCCCGAACGAATTTGCGCCGCCTCGTCGTCGTTTACGTTGTTTCCGTAATCGTAAGGTTACCCCTGCTATATGAGGGGTAAGTTTACGCCAGTCCGCCTTATGCCATGTTAAGTATGGCGTCGGGTCCGCGTCGTCTTTTTCCGTCGGTCACGTCGTTTTACTAAGTCGTCCGCGTCATTGACGTTTTTTCCGTCGTGAGCTGGAGCATGCGCACTGGGCTATTTTTACGCCCGGCGCATGCGCAGTTCGATCGGCGCGGGGGCGCGCTTAATTTGAATACGCGGCCTTACGCCGGGCCATTTACACTACGCCGCCGCAAACTACGGAGCAAGTGCTTGGAGAATACGGGCCCCCCATGTGAATGGGTATCGGGTACTTCGGACCCCGACCCATTCACCAAAAAAAGTGTCAAAAAAGTAAAAACCACAAAAGACAGTTTTTTGACAATTTCTTTATTAAAAAAGAAAAAAAAAAAAGTGTCCCGCGATGCAAATCCACCGCCAATCACGCCACGGCTTGCATCAGGACTGAGAGGAGTACTCAGGAAGCTCTGTACTGCCCCCTACTGGCCCCTCCCATCAGCCATCATCTGCCTGTACTGCATAGAGAAGCGCAGAGAGCCAATCATGATGTCAGCGAGTGTGAAATAAGGCATGCATTGATAGCAGAAATGGTTTGATGGGGGGGGGATGGGGGGAGGGGGCGGAGCCAGGCAATGTATAAGCTGATTACACGTCATCTCTAGCCATGGATACAGGTGGGATTATATCCTATAATGAGAAACGATTCTTCACCTCGCTCCCGAATTCCCAACCGGCTCCTCGGAGAACTCCCCCTGGTGGTGGGAAACTCGCTGGGTGTGGGGGAGGGGGATTCCACCATTCTCTT
Source organism: Rana temporaria (assembly GCF_905171775.1). Taxonomy (NCBI): domain Eukaryota; kingdom Metazoa; phylum Chordata; class Amphibia; order Anura; family Ranidae; genus Rana; species Rana temporaria. The sequence goes on along the minus strand of NW_024404415.1, from coordinate 769,608 downwards.
CACCCCGTCTCTCTCATCCCCCTCTCTCTCCACCCCGTCTCTCTCATCCCTCTTTCTCTCCACCCCGTCTCTCTCATCCCCCTCTCTCTCCACCCCGTCTCTCTCATCCCTCTTTCTCTCCACCCCGTCTCTCTCATCCCTCTTTCTCTTCACCCCGTCTCTCTCATCCCCCTCTCTCTCCACCCCCTCTTTCTCAAACCCTTTCTTTCAACACCCCTCTCTCACACCTCTCTATCTCCCCTCTCTTTCTCTCTCTTGCACTCCTCCATCTCTCTACCCCCTCGCACCCCTCTCCCCCCTTTGCACCCCTCTCTCTGCCCCCTCTCTCCTCACCTCTCTCTCTTTCCCCCTCTCTCTTGCACCTCTCTCTTCTCCCCACTCACACCCCTCTCTTCCCCTTGCCCCCCTCTCTCTCCCCCTCTCTCTCCACCCCTCTCTCTCACCCCCTCTCTCTCTGCCCCCTTTCTCTCCACTCCCTCTCTCTTCCCCCTTGCACCCCTCTCTCTTCCCCTCTCTCTCTCTCTCCGCCCCTCTCTCCACCCCCTCTCTCTTCCCCACTCTCTCTCTCCGCCCCTCTCTCTTAACCCCCTCTCTCTCAACCCCCTCTCTCTCCACTCCCTCTCTCTTCCCCTCTCTCTCTCTGCCCCTCTCTCCACCCCCTCTCTCTTCCCCTCTCTATCTCCGCCCCTCTCTCTTAACCCCCTCTCTCTCAACCCCCCTCTTTCCACCCCCTCTCTCTCCCCCTCTCTCTTAACCCCCTCTCTCTCCCCCTCTCTCTTAACCCCCTCTCTCTCCCCCTCTCTCTTAACCCCCTCTCTCTCCACCCCCTCTTTCTCATCCCCCTTTCTCTCAACCCCCCTATCTTCCCTCTCTTTCTCTGGCTTGCGCTCCTCCATCTCTCTCCCCCCCCCTATTCCTCACCTTCTCTCTGTTGAGGATTCTATGAACTCTTGTTCCTGGGGGGTTGCAGTTTTGGCTCTGTGTGCGTCCCGGTGATTCCTCCTCCGGTCTATACATAATGTATGGAGGGGAAGGACGTGACCTGCTTATACAGCGCAATGCCGAATCTCCTGGCTGTCCTCTCCTGACAGCTGCATGGAGGAATGGGGGGGGGGGGGTATTTATCTCATCCTATCATATCTGACATCCCCCCCCCTTCATATTCATATAACTTCCCCCCGAAAGTTTTCCTCCACCCCAAACCTGCTGCAGATGGAGAAGAAATGAGGCTTAAAGCATCACTCCGCTCAGACAATCAGGAAGATTAGGGGGGGAGGGGACATTAGAGTGTAAGCTCCTCTGTACAGAGACTGATGTGACTGTGGGGAGGGGACATTAGAGTGTAAGCTCCTCGGCACAGAGACTGATGTGATGTGGGGGGGGGGGAACATTAGAGTGTAAGCTCCTCTGTACAGAGACTGATGTGACTGTGGGGGGGAGGGGACATTAGAGTGTAAGCTCCTCTGTACAGAGACTGATGTGATGTGTGGGGGGAGGGGACATTAGAGTGTAAGCTCCTCTGTACAGAGACTGATGTGATGTGGGGGGAAGGGACATTAGAGTGTAAGCTCCTCTGTACAGAGACTGATGTGATGTGGGGGGAAGGGACATTAGAGTGTAAGCTCCTCTGTACAGAGACTGATGTGATGTGGGGGGAGGGGACATTAGAGTGTAAGCTCCTCTGTACAGAGACTGATGTGACTGTGGGGGGGAGGGGACATTAGAGTGTAAGCTCCTCTGTACAGAGACTGATATGATGTGGGGGGGGAGGGGACATTAGAGTGTAAGCTCCTCTGTACAGAGACTGATGTGACTGTGGGGGGGAGGGGACATTAGAGTGTAAGCTCCTCTGTACAGAGACTGATGTGATGTGTGGGGGGAGGGGACATTAGAGTGTAAGCTCCTCTGTACAGAGACTGATGTGATGTGGGGGGAAGGGACATTAGAGTGTAAGCTCCTCTGTACAGAGACTGATGTGATGTGGGGGGAGGGGACATTAGAGTGTAAGCTCCTCTGTACAGAGACTGATGTGACTGTGGGGGAGGGGACATTAGAGTGCAAGCTCCTCTGTACAGAGACTGATGTGACTGTGGGGGGGGAGGGGACATTAGAGTGTAAGCTCCTCTGTACAGAGACTGATGTGATGTGGGGGGGAGGGGACATTAGAGTGTAAGCTCCTCGGCACAGAGACTGATGTGACTTGTAGAGATTCGGTTGATTGAGGGCGGAGTTATGGCGCGGTGGGAATTCAGGAAGGTTGGCAGTCATGGTAGACAGGTGACCCGAGGAAGAGGTGAAGGTGTTTCCCTTCTCCGGTTCTCACCTGTACTCGGCGTTCCCTGATCAGGGAGGTCTGAACTGGTCTGATCCGCCTGAAACTCATGAGAAATCCAGCGCAGGGAGGAAAGCTGAGCCGAGGAGCGACGCCGGGGCTCTGTACTGCTGGGAATCACCGTCTATATCATCATAAACACACCGCCAGTCTACAGGGGGCACTGCCCACAATCCCTCACATTATACAAGGAAAGAGGGGGCGCTGGTGACCCCTTATATAGTCCTTGGAGCCCCATGACCCCCTTATATAGTCCTTGGAGCCCCATGACCCCTTATATAGTCCTTGGAGCCCCATGACCCCTTATATTGTCCTTGGAGCCCCATGACCCCTTATATAGTCCTTGGAGCCCCATGACCCCTTATATAGTCTTTGGAGCTCCATGACCCCCCTTATGTAGTCCTTGGAGCTCCATGACCCCTTATATAGTCCTTGGAGCCCCATGACCCCTTATAGAGTCCTTGGAGCCCCATGACCTCTTATATAGTCCTTGGAGCCCCATGACCCCCTTATATAGTCCTTGGAGCTCCATGACCCCCTTATATAGTCCTTGGAGCCCCATGACCCCTTATATAGTCTTTGGAGCTCCATGACCCCCCTTATGTAGTCCTTGGAGCTCCATGACCCCTTATATAGTCCTTGGAGCCCCATGACCCCTTATAGAGTCCTTGGAGCCCCATGACCTCTTATATAGTCCTTGGAGCCCCATGACCCCCTTATATAGTCCTTGGAGCTCCATGACCCCCTTATATAGTCCTTGGAGCCCCATGACCTCTTATATAGTCCTTGGAGCCCCATGACCCCTTATATAGTCCTTGGAGCCCCATGACCCCTTATATAGTCCTTGGAGCTCCATGGCCCCCTTATATAGTCCTTGGAGCCCCATGACCCCCTTAAATAGTCCTTGGAGCCCCATGACCCCCTTATATAGTCCTTGGAGCCCCATGACCCCCTTATATAGTCCTTGGAGCCCCATGACCCCCTTATATAGTCCTTGGAGCTCCATGGCCCCCTTATATAGTCCTTGGAGCCCCATGACCCCTTATATAGTCCTTGGAGCCCCATGACCCCTTATATAGTCCTTGGAGCTCCATGACCCCTTATATAGTCTTTGGAGCTCCATGACCCCCTTATATAGTCCTTGGAGCCCCATGACCCCCCTTATATAGTCCTTGGAGCCCCATGACCCCCTTATATAGTCCTTGGAGCTCCATGACCCCTTATATAGTCTTTGGAGCTCCATGACCCCCCTTATATAGTCCTTGGAGCTCCATGACCCCTTATATAGTCCTTGGAGCCCCATGACCCCTTATATAGTCCTTGGAGCCCCATGACCCCTTATATAGTCCTTGGAGCCCCATGACCCCTTATATAGTCCTTGGAGCCCCATGACCCCTTATATAGTCCTTGGAGCCCCATGACCCCCTTATATAGTCCTTGGAGCTCCATGACCCCCTCATATAGTCCTTGGAACCCCATGACCCCCTTATATAGTCCTTGGAGCTCCATGACCCCTTATATAGTCATTGGAGGTCTATGACCCCTTATATAGTCCTTGGAGCCCCATGACCCCTTATATAGTCCTTGGAGCCCCATGACCCCTTATATAGTCCTTGGAGCTCCATGACCCCCTTATATAGTCCTTGGAGCCCCATGACCCTTTATATAGTCCTTGGAGCTCCATGACCCTTTATATAGTCCTTGGAGCCCCATGACCTCCTTATATAGTCCTTGGAGCTCCATGACCCCTTATATAGTCCTTGGAGCTCCATGACCCCTTATATAGTCCTTGGAGCTCCATGACCCCCTTATATAGTCCTTGGAGCTCCATGACCCCTTATATTGTCCTTGGAGCCCCATGACCCCCTTATATAGTCCTTGGAGCTCCATGACCCCCTCATATAGTCCTTGGAACCCCATGACCCCCTTATATAGTCCTTGGAGCTCCATGACCCCTTATATAGTCATTGGAGTTCTATGACCCCTTATATAGTCCTTGGAGCCCCATGACCCCTTATATAGTCCTTGGAGCCCCATGACCCCTTATATAGTCCTTGGAGCTCCATGACCCCCTTATATAGTCCTTGGAGCCCCATGACCCTTTATATAGTCCTTGGAGCTCCATGACCCTTTATATAGTCCTTGGAGCCCCATGACCTCCTTATATAGTCCTTGGAGCTCCATGACCCCTTATATAGTCCTTGGAGCTCCATGACCCCTTATATAGTCCTTGGAGCTCCATGACCCCCTTATATAGTCCTTGGAGCTCCATGACCCCTTATATTGTCCTTGGAGCCCCATGACCCCCTTATATAGTCCTTGGAGCTCCATGACCCCCTTATATAGTCCTTGGAGCCCCATGACCCCCTTATATAGTCCTTGGAGCTCCATGACCCCTTATATAGTCCTTGGAGCCCCATGACCCCTTATATAGTCCTTGGAGCCCCATGACCCCCTTATATAGTCCTTGGAGCCCCATGACCCCCCTTATATAGTCCTTGGAGCTCCATGGCCCCCTTATATAGTCCTTGGAGCCCCATGGCCCCCTTATATAGTCCTTGGAGCCCCATGACCCCCTTAAATAGTCCTTGGAGCCCCATGACCCCCTTATATAGTCCTTGGAGCCCCATGACCCCCTTATATAGTCCTTGGAGCCCCATGACCCCCGTTATATAGTCCTTGGAGCCCCATGACCCCTTATATAGTCCTTGGAGCCCCATGACCCCTTATATAGTCCTTGGAGACCCATGACCCCTTATATAGTCCTTGGAGCCCCATGACCCCTTATATAGTCATTGGACCCCCTTATATAGTCCTTGAAGCCCCATGACCCCTTATATAGTCCTTGGAGCTCCATGACCCCTTATATAGTCCTTGGAGCCCCATGACCCCTTATATAGTCCTTGGAGCTCCATGACCCCTTATATAGTCCTTGGAGCCCCATGACCCCCTTATATAGTCCTTGGAGCCCCATGACCCCCTTATATAGTCCTTGGAGCCCCATGACCCCCTTATATAGTCCTTGGAGCCCCATGACCCCATATATAGTCCTTGGAGCCCCATGACCCCTTATATAGTCCTTGGAGCTCCATGACCCCTTATATAGTCCTTGGAGACCCATGACCCTTTATATAGTCCTTGGAGCCCCATGACCCCTTATATAGTCCTTGGAGCTCCATGACCCTTTATATAGTCCTTGGAGCCCCATGACCCCTTATATAGTCCTTGGAGCCCCATGACCCCTTATATAGTCCTTGGAGCCCCATGACCCCCTTATATAGTCCTTGGAGCTCCATGACCCCTTATATAGTCCTTGGAGCCCCATGACCCCCTTATATAGTCCTTGGAGCTCCATGACCCCTTATATAGTCCTTGGAGCCCCATGACCCCCTTATATAGTCCTTGGAGCCCCATGACCCCTTATATAGTCCTTGGAGCCCCATGACCCCTTATATAGTCCTTGGAGCCCCATGACCCCTTATATAGTCCTTGGAGCCCCATGACCCCCTTATATAGTCCTTGGAGCTCCATGACCCCCTCATATAGTCCTTGGAACCCCATGACCCCCTTATATAGTCCTTGGAGCTCCATGACCCCTTATATAGTCATTGGAGGTCTATGACCCCTTATATAGTCCTTGGAGCCCCATGACCCCTTATATAGTCCTTGGAGCCCCATGACCCCTTATATAGTCCTTGGAGCTCCATGACCCCCTTATATAGTCCTTGGAGCCCCATGACCCTTTATATAGTCCTTGGAGCTCCATGACCCTTTATATAGTCCTTGGAGCCCCATGACCTCCTTATATAGTCCTTGGAGCTCCATGACCCCTTATATAGTCCTTGGAGCTCCATGACCCCTTATATAGTCCTTGGAGCTCCATGACCCCCTTATATAGTCCTTGGAGCTCCATGACCCCTTATATTGTCCTTGGAGCCCCATGACCCCCTTATATAGTCCTTGGAGCTCCATGACCCCCTCATATAGTCCTTGGAACCCCATGACCCCCTTATATAGTCCTTGGAGCTCCATGACCCCTTATATAGTCATTGGAGTTCTATGACCCCTTATATAGTCCTTGGAGCCCCATGACCCCTTATATAGTCCTTGGAGCCCCATGACCCCTTATATAGTCCTTGGAGCTCCATGACCCCCTTATATAGTCCTTGGAGCCCCATGACCCTTTATATAGTCCTTGGAGCTCCATGACCCTTTATATAGTCCTTGGAGCCCCATGACCTCCTTATATAGTCCTTGGAGCTCCATGACCCCTTATATAGTCCTTGGAGCTCCATGACCCCTTATATAGTCCTTGGAGCTCCATGACCCCCTTATATAGTCCTTGGAGCTCCATGACCCCTTATATTGTCCTTGGAGCCCCATGACCCCCTTATATAGTCCTTGGAGCTCCATGACCCCCTTATATAGTCCTTGGAGCCCCATGACCCCCTTATATAGTCCTTGGAGCTCCATGACCCCTTATATAGTCCTTGGAGCCCCATGACCCCTTATATAGTCCTTGGAGCCCCATGACCCCCTTATATAGTCCTTGGAGCCCCATGACCCCCCTTATATAGTCCTTGGAGCTCCATGGCCCCCTTATATAGTCCTTGGAGCCCCATGGCCCCCTTATATAGTCCTTGGAGCCCCATGACCCCCTTAAATAGTCCTTGGAGCCCCATGACCCCCTTATATAGTCCTTGGAGCCCCATGACCCCCTTATATAGTCCTTGGAGCCCCATGACCCCCGTTATATAGTCCTTGGAGCCCCATGACCCCTTATATAGTCCTTGGAGCCCCATGACCCCTTATATAGTCCTTGGAGACCCATGACCCCTTATATAGTCCTTGGAGCCCCATGACCCCTTATATAGTCATTGGACCCCCTTATATAGTCCTTGAAGCCCCATGACCCCTTATATAGTCCTTGGAGCTCCATGACCCCTTATATAGTCCTTGGAGCCCCATGACCCCTTATATAGTCCTTGGAGCTCCATGACCCCTTATATAGTCCTTGGAGCCCCATGACCCCCTTATATAGTCCTTGGAGCCCCATGACCCCCTTATATAGTCCTTGGAGCCCCATGACCCCCTTATATAGTCCTTGGAGCCCCATGACCCCATATATAGTCCTTGGAGCCCCATGACCCCTTATATAGTCCTTGGAGCTCCATGACCCCTTATATAGTCCTTGGAGACCCATGACCCTTTATATAGTCCTTGGAGCCCCATGACCCCTTATATAGTCCTTGGAGCTCCATGACCCTTTATATAGTCCTTGGAGCCCCATGACCCCTTATATAGTCCTTGGAGCCCCATGACCCCTTATATAGTCCTTGGAGCCCCATGACCCCCTTATATAGTCCTTGGAGCTCCATGACCCCTTATATAGTCCTTGGAGCCCCATGACCCCCTTATATAGTCCTTGGAGCTCCATGACCCCTTATATAGTCCTTGGAGCCCCATGACCCCCTTATATAGTCCTTGGAGCCCCATGACCCCTTATATAGTCCTTGGAGCCCCATGACCCCCCGTCTGCGTCCTCCTCACACGTCAATGTCACATTCTCCGGCTCCCATCCTTGTTAAACATTTGCCATTTCCACAAGTCAGCTCACCGATCATATTAATCATTCCCCATCGCCGAGAGACGATCACACACTCATTGCCCGCCCGGCTCCTCCCCCTCTGGACGGGACAAAAGTCCTGATCAGGGCAGGCGTCCAATCCTGATTATTGTAGCCATTATATACAATGTAATTATTATTATTTACAATCTATACTTGTGTTATTATATAATGTATACATATTATTATTATTATTAGTAGCATATACAATGTATGTATTCCATAATTATTATTTATTTAAAATGTAAACAATGTATTATTATGATGATGATTATTATATACAATGTATACATTTCTATTATTATTATTATTGCCAGTTCACACCTAGTGCGGCTTCATTGCGACTTGCATACGACGGGGTGATCCACAAAGAGAGTACGCCGGCGTACTTTCAAATTTCCCGCGTCGTATCTTTAATTTGAATCCTCAAAACAAGATACGGCGGCATCTGGGTTAGATCCGACAGGCGTACGGCTTCGGTTCTTAGATGCAATTCTTCGGCATCCGCTGGGTGGCGGGCGTTCCCGTCGTATTCCGCGTCGAGTATGCAAATTAACTATTTCCGACGATCCACGGCGTATAGTTAAAGCTGCTATTTCGTGGCGTACGCAATGTTAAGTATGGCCGTCGTTCCCGCGTTGAATTTGAAAATATTTTATTTTGTTTGCGTAAGTCGTCCGTGAATGGGGCTGGACGTAATTTACGTCCACGTCAAAACAATGACGTCCTTGCGACGTCATTTAGCGCAATGCACGGCGGGAAATTATTATTATTAGTATCATAAGTTATTGCTCTCGCTCTACCGATCGCGGCGATACCTCACATGTGTGGTTTGAATACCGTTTACATATGCGGGCGCTGCTCACGTATGCGTTCGCTTCTGCGCGTGAGCTCGTCGGGATGGGACGCTTTAAAAAAATAAATGTTTTGTTTTCTTATTTATTGTACTTGATTTTATTTATTTTTCCACTGTTTAAAAAAAAAAAAAAATTGATCACTTTTATTCCTATTACTGTGAATGTAAACATCCCTTGTAATAGAAAAAAGCGTGACAGGTCCTCTTATATATGAGATCTGGGGGAGGGGTCAGAAAGACGTCACGTCTCATATTTTCTCTAAAATGCAATAATAAAAAATTGTCATATGAAAAAATGACAACAAAAAATTGTGCCTTTAAGGCGTTTGGGCGGAAGTGAGGTTTTGGCGTTGCTTCCGCCCTGCTATGCTATGGAGACGGGTGGGACCACCTTGCCCCTCACGCGTATCCATGCCACAGAGGGAGAAGAACCCGATCGCCTCCGCCGCTAACGGCGGCTCTGGTAAGCGGCGGAGGGTGCGGGAGAGCGGTGGGAGAGGGGGGGGCCCTCTCCCGTCGCTGATCTCGCAGAGAATCCGCCGCGGAGACCACCGTTATCGTTTACAGGACTGAAGAGATGGATAACGTGGTTGGGGCGGCAGCTGCTGCCGTGGCCGAGACATCTCTCTACAAAAAGAGGGCGTATATAGGCGTGCGGAGGGGCGTAAGTGGTTAAAAAGAAGCGCACGCCGTTGCTGGAAATACCGGCGGTAATGTTAGCTAGCGGCCGCCATAACAACGGTATTTAGCGTCAAAGTACCAACGATTTGCGTGATTCTAAAAAAAAAATACTGAACCTGTCCTTTGACCTTGACCTTTGACCTTGACCTTTGACCTTTGACCCAAACACGGGCACTGACCTCGATCAGACCTCAAGGTCATTTTAAAAAAAATGATTCTTCTTTTTTTTCTATCTTTGCAAAGACAGAGGAGGATACATTGTACTTCTCCCGTCCAATCACAGAGACAGAAAACACAGGGGGCGGGGCTTCACAGTGACTGATCAATCAGAGGCCCGGTGTCCCGGAATGGCTAGTACGGGGCCCGCGGGGGCTCTCAGTGACACTCCAGTCTCTGTGCGGCGCCCCCCCCCCCCCCCCAGCACAAAGGGAGATATACGCAAATATGCGGCCCCACGATCGCCTACGATCGGCGTGAAGGGGTTAACAGAAGTCAATGCAAGTCGCCCCGTAGTAGCGCCGGAGACACTTGAGTGGCCCTGATTAGGGCGGTTCAATGACAGTTAAGGGGGCGTGGCTTGTCAGGCGACAGATGCGGGCGGCAGTGTGACCCCGCCCCTTACTATATACACTGTACAATGTAAACATTTCATCATTAATATTTACAATGTATTATGATGATTATTGTATACAATGTATACCTTTTATTATTTGTATTATTTACCCCTTCCCCCCCCTTCCTGCCCAGGACAATTTTCAGCTCTCAGCGCTGTCGCACTTTGAATGACAATTGCGCGGTCGTGCGACGCTGTACACAGATGACATTTTTATCATTTTCTTCCCACAAATAGAGGGCCAGATTCAGGTAGCTTTGCGCTTTTCTTACGGAGGCGCAACGTACCGTTTTGCCGCTGCGCCTCCGTAAATTTCCTGCGCTGCGCTTCATTCACGAAGCAGTAGCTCCGTAATTTGCGTGAGCGCTCCGGAAAACTGCCCGGCGTAAGCGCGCGTAATTTAAATGATCCCGTAGGGGGCGTGGATCATTTAAATTAGGAGCGTTCCCGCACCCAACGTAGTGCGCATGCTCCGTCGGAAAACTTTCCCGACGTGCATTGCGGCAAATGACGTCGCAAGGACGTCATTTGCTTCAAAGTGAACGTAAATGGCGTCCAGCGCCATTCACGATTCACTTACGCAAACAACGTTAAATTTTAAATTCGCGACGCGGGAACGCCGGGTATACGTAGCATTGGCTGCCCCTGCTAATAGCAGGAGCAGCCTTACGCGGAACCCGACGAACGGAAACGACGTAAACTGCGTACGCAGGGCTCGCGTAGGGTTGTGAACGCCACCTAGCGGCCATCGTAAGAAAGCAGCCTACGATACGACGGCATAAGAGCCTTATGCCGCGCATATCTTGAATCAGGAGAAGTCGATACGCTGGCGCAAGTAAGCAATTGCGCTGCGTAACTATGGTTACGCAGACGCAATTGCTACCTGAATCTACCCCAGAGATTTCTTTTGGTGGTATTTCATTTCTGTCATAAAATTTTGTTTTCCCCTTCACTGATGGGCACTGATGAGGCGGCACTGATGGGCTTTGACAGGTGGCTGTGATGGGCACTGATGAGGAGGCACTGATGTGTAGAATTAATGGGCACTGATAGGCGGCTGTGATGGGCACTGACAGGCAGCTGTAATAGGCACTGATAGGCGGCACTGATGGGCACTGATATGTAGAATTGATGGGCACTTATAGGCGGCAAAGATGGGCACTGATAGGCGGCACTGATGGGCACTGACAGGTGGCACTGATGGGCAGCACTGATGATGAGGTACTGACAGGTGTTACTGCTGGGTAGTGATCGGCACTGTGGTGGGCACAGTGCCGATCCTGACCTCCCTGGGGCCCTAAGCAAAATGACATGTCACATATAAGTTGAGAAGCGGGGGGAGGGGATGTTCTGCTGACTTCTTACCTCTTCTCCCATGCAGCCAGCGAGTTGAGAAGCAGCTTAAGTAATTTAATTTGGGGGGCCCTCCTCAGCTTTGCGGGGGCCCTAAACGACTTGCATAGTGAGCCTATAGGGAGGATCGACCCTGGGTGGGCACTTGCACAGTTTATTATGGGGGCACTGCTGGGCAGGTGATTGGTACATTTGAGGGGGGTCTGTGCTGATGATCAATGTGCTGATTATCAGCACAGACCCCCCCCCCCTGACAGGGAGAGCCGCCGATCGGTTCACGTGATGATCAGCTGTGACTGGTCACGTGGGAGGAAGCCTCTCTGACAGATTCTTCTTATCGCGATCGGAGATGCTGCGTGACAGACTGACACGCCACACTCGCGATCGCCGCGCTGCGCGCCTCCACGGGCGTGTTATCCTGCTGGACGTCACATGACACCCAGTCAGGATAACAGAACCACTTCCCGGCCGTCATTCTGCTATAGGCCGGGCGGGAAGGGGTTAAACAATGTATTAGGCTGCTTTCACATTGCAGCGTCGAGCCGCGGTGACGGTATAGCCGCGCTATTTGTAGCGCGGCTATACCATCGTGTTTACCGCGATATTCGGGCGCTAGCGGTGAGGTTTTAACCCCCTGCTAGCGGCCGAAAAAGGGTTAATACCGCCCGCGTTGCGGCGGTATTACCGCGCTATCCCATTGATTTCAATGGGAAGGCGCGGTATAGGAGCGGTGATCACACCGCTCCTATACCGCGGTAAAGATGCGGCTAGCAGGACTTTTGGAGCGCTCCTGCTAGCGCACCGCCTCAGTGTGAAAGCCTTCGGGCTCTCACATTGAACACTACAGGGCAGGATTTTTCATGCGGTATAGCAGCGCTATTTTTAGCGCTGTACCGCATGAAAAACGCCTCAATGTGAAAGGGGTCTTATTATTATTATTAGTAGAGTAGTAGTAGTATATACTATGGCCCAGATTCACAAAGCACTTGCGCCGACGTTTTCCAGATACGCTGTGTAAGTGCAAATATGCGCCGTCGTATCTGTGCGCCGTGCCCACAAACTAAGAGGTGTATTCAGAAAGCCCGCCCTAACTTTGCGGCGGCGTAGTGTATCGTGTTTACACTACACCACCGTAAGTTAGCGAGGCAAGTACATGATTCACAAAGTACTTGCCTGCTAAGTTACGGCGGCGTAGCGTAAATGCGGCGGGCGCAAGCGCACCTAATTCAAAATAGGCTGAGGGGGCGTGTTTTATGTTAATTTGGGTTGACCTGACGTGATTGATGTTTTTTTTTGGAACGGCGCATGCGCCGTCCGCCTACATATACCAGCGTGCATTGCGGCAAAGTACGCCACGCGGTCCTATTGGTTTCGACGTGGATGTAAATGACGTAAATCCCTATTCACGGACGACTTACGCAAACGACGTAAAATTTTTGAATTTCGACGCGGGAACGGCGGCCATACTTAACATTACTATTCCAGCTATTTGATGGAATAACTTTAGGCCTGATAATGCGTTATGTAAACGGCGTATCTGTACTGCGTCGGCCGGGCGTACGTTTGTGAATAGGCGTATCTAGGGATTTACATATTCTACGCCGACCGCAATGGAAGCGCCACCTAGCGGCCAGCCTAAAAATTACACTTTAGGATACGACGGTGTAAGACACTTACGCCGCTCGTATCTGAGCCTAATTTAAGCGTAACTGGTTACCAGAATACGCTTAAATTAGCGTCGGCGCAGATTCAGACTTAGGCTGGCGTATCTACTGATACGCCAGCCTAAGTCTTTCTGAATCTAGCTATAAGATACGCCTAAAAACAGGCTTCATCCCGCCGACGTAACTTGCCTACGCCGGCGTAGAGTGGGCGCATATTTACGCTGGACGCATGTGGCGCTCCCATTGATTAGCCATTCAAATATGCAAATGAGGGAGATACGCCGATTCACGAACGTACGTCTGCCCGACTCAGGCTACGACTGGTGCGCGTAAGTTGTACGTCCGGCGTAAAGTTCTGCCCCATAAAGGAGGTGTAACTCAGCAGCATCCATGAAAAGGTCTGCACCAGGGAACACAAGCCGGCGTATTTTACGTATTTTACGTTGGACGTGAATATGACTAGGCGTAGGTTACGTTCATGTCATAGGCAGTGATCCGACGTATCTTAGGCAGTTGTTCCGATGTGATTGTGAGCATGCGCACTAATATGCGCCCACGGGACGGCACATGCGCTGTTCGTTATACGTATCTGTCTGGCGCTCGGCCCATCATTTGCATGGGGTCACGCCTCATTTGCATGGCTCATGCCCGCTTCCACTTGCGCCGACTTACGCCTGAGAAACCCAGCGCAGATTTGGGAGGAAGTGCTTTGTGAATTCAGTGCTTGCCTCTCTGCACTGCGTCGGCGTAGCGTAAAGGAGATACGCTACGGCGGCATAAATGTGCGCCAGTGTCTGTGAATCCGGGCCTATGTATACATTTCATAATTGGTAATTCTTACAATGTAAACAATGTGTTATTATTATTACTATTATTATTATATACAATGTATGATGATTATTATATACAATGTATGATGATTATTATATACAATGTATGATGATTATTATATACAATGTATGATGATTATTATATACAATGTATGATGATTATTATATACAATGTATATGTTTGTTATTTTCTACAATGTATTCATTTTATTATAAGATTGGCCATAGACATAGGACAGAACTCAGCAGACCACCGGGGGGGGGGGGATCCCTTCACAGCGATTGTCACAGAAGTAATCATTTCAGACCAACGTGACTCTTAATATGGGGGGTCCGTAGATGGGGGGTCCGTAGATGGGGGTCCGTAGATGGGGGGTCCCGGGGGTATACAGTATACATTGTATACCTGTGATAATAATAAGGATTGGAAGGAGACTGTGGCCCAGATTCTCGTACATTTGCGCAAAACTGGGCGGGCGGAACGTATCTGATTTACGTTACGCCGCCGCAAGTTTGACAGGCAAGTGCTTTTATTCACAAAGCACTTGCCTGTAAAGTTGCGGTGGCATAGCGTAAATCACTCGGCGCTAAGCCCGCCTAATTCAAATTAGCCGGGTAGGGGGCGTGGAGCATTTAAATTAGGCGCGTTCCCGCGCCGAACGTACTGCGCATGCGCCGTCCGGAAAATATCGTAGGGTGCATTGCTCCAAATGACGTCGCAAGGACGTCATTGGTTTCGACGTGAACGTAAATGGCGTCCAGCCCCATTCACGGACGACTTACGCAAACAACGTAAATTTAAAAATTTTGACGCGGGAACGACGGCCATACTTAACATTGAGTACGCCACCATATAGCAGCTTTAATTATATGCCGGAAAAAGCCGAACGGAAACGAGGTAAAAAAATGCGACGGCCGGTTGTACAATCGTGGATCGTCTGAAATAGCTAATTTGCATACTCGACTCGGATTACGACGTAAACGCCACCTAGCGGACGCCGAAAAAGACGTACGCCTGTCGGATCTAACACAGATGCCGTCGTATCTTGTTTTGTGGATACCAAAACAAAGATACGACGCGCAAAATTCGAAATTACACGGCGTATCAAGAGATACGCCGCCGAATTTCTTTGAGGATCTTCCCCTGTGTGTCTGGATTGTGTCCTGTGGATTGGATTTCTGTGTTTGTACATTGTATGGGGGGGGGGGGGGGGTAATTGTCTGTATATATTGTTTGGTTGGCAATTATTTGTACATGGGGGGGGGGGGGGGGGTCATTACCTGCCCATTGTATGGGGGGGGTCATTATCTGTGTACATTGTATGGGGGGGGGTCATTACCTGCACATTGTATGGGGGGGGGGTCATTATCTGTGTACATTGTATGGGGGGGGGTCATTATCTGTGTACATTGTATGGATTGTTAGCTCTGCGCACACACGGCTCCTTTCATGTGACTGCCACTCAGAGGGTCTAATAACCCCCCCCATAATATATACAATCCCCCCCCCCCCCATACAATATACGACCCCCTCCCCCCCATACAATGTATAATCCCCCCCCCATACAATGTACAATCCCCCCCCCATGAAAGGGAATTGTATTCGGTGATAATAGAGGTGGAGGGAGGATCTCCGGCTCTCAGGAAACATCTCTTCATCATCATCTTCAATGGCGGCCGGGAAATCTCCCAAAATCACAGAAACCAATAACCAGATTCACAAAGGACTTACGACAGCGTATCTCCACGTACGCCGTCGTAAGTCCGAATGTGCGCCATCGTATCTACGCGCCTGATTCTTAGAATCATTTGCGCTTGAATTCGGGCCAAGATACGAACGGCGTAAGTCTCCTACGCCGTCGTATCTTGGGGTGCAATATTTCCGCTGGCCGCTAGGGGCGCTTCGGTATATTTCCGCGTCGAATATGCAAATGAGCTAGATACGCCGATTCACGGACGTACTTGCGCTCGGCGTATTTAAATACTCTTAGCTGGATTCAGGCAGGGCGGCATCATTTTTACACCCGGCGTAGCGTATCGTATTTACGCCACGCCGCCCTAAGTCAGAGAGGCAAGTGCTGTATTCACAAAGCACTTCCCTCCCAAGTTACGGCGGCGTAGTGTAAATGGGCCGGCCTAAGCGCGCCTAATTCAAATGAGGAACAGGGGGGCGTGTTTTATGTAAATGATTCGTGACCTGACGTGATTGATGTTTTTAACGAACGGCGCATGCGCCAGCCGTGGACATATCCCAGTGTGCATTGCTCCAAAGTACGCCGCAAGGACTTATTGGTTTCGATGTGAACGTAAATTACGCCCAGCCCCATTCACGGACGACTTACGCAAACGACGTCAAATTTTAAAAATTTTACGCGGGAACGACGGCCAGCTATTTGTTCGACTAACTTTACGCTTGAAAACGCCTTACGTAAACGGCGTATGTTTACTGCGACGGGCAAGCGTACGTTCGTGAATCGGCGTATCTCGCTGATTTACGCATTCTAGGCGTACACGCCCCTAGCGGCCGACGGAACTAGACAGCTAAGATACGACGGCGCAGGCGGTCGTATCTTAGCAACATTTAAGCGTATCTCAATTTGAGAATACACTTAAATGTACGACGGCGCAGATTCTGAGTTACGACGGCGTATCTACTGATACGCCGGCTTAACTCTTTGTGAATCTAGCTGTCTGTTTCCGTAAGGCGTCGGTCCGGCGTAACTTTACCCCTCATAAAGCAGGGGTAAGTCATGTTAGGTATGGATGTCAGAAACGTCGGAACAGCGTTGTATTTTACGTCATTTGCGTAAGTCGTACGTGAATGGGGATGGGCGTAGTTTACGTTCACGTCGACTAAACATTGAGCCGGCGTAACTTAGGGAGAAAATTCAACGTGATACTGAGCATGCACGCACATGCGCCGTTCGTTAGGCGCGTCATTTACGCGGGGTCACGATTCATTTCAATACAACACGCCCCCTACCAGCCGACTTTGAATTACGCGGGCTTACGCCGGCCCATTTACGCTACGCCGCCGTAACTTAGGGCGCAAGTTCTTTGTGAATACGGCACTCGCCTCTCTAAGTTACGGCGGCGTAGCGTATATGAGATGCGCTACGCTCGCCTAAACTTAAGCCATTCTTTGTGAATCTGAGTCCAGAACTTTATTCCTCAAATCCAGCGATCGATCCTCTCTGGGTGATATTTGATTATCGATCAGAAATATTGAAGGGTGACGTCAGAAAAACGCAGCGCGCACGGCCCGATTATTTTTCGTAGATTTTAGGGTTACCCTCTTTTTGTCTGAGTATAGATCTGTGATTGAATCCGATCCCGGCGGTGGCTGTGACCCCCCTCCCCCCCCCACATGGAGGTCTGTTTCAAGCATCAGCTACTCTTTCAGGACATAATTGCTCTTCTTTCCCTGATATTGGGGACACCACGACATACATCTCCCCAGTGGGGACACGGACAGCAATACAAACCTAACAGACACACGAGGCATGGTCTGGGGTCACTGGGTAACAAGGGTGGTCTGGGGGTCACTGGGTAACGAGGGGTGGTCTGGGGGTCACTGGGTAACGAGGGGTGGTCTGGGGGTCACTGGGTAACGAGGGGTGGTCTGGGGGTCACTGGGTAACGAGGGGTGGTCTGGGGGCCACTGGGTAACGAGGGGTGGTCTGGGTGTCACTGGGTAATGAGGGGTGGTCTGGGGGTCACTGGGTAACGAGGGGTGGTCTGGGGGCCACTGGGTAAGGAGGGGTGGTCTGGGTGTCACTGAGTAACGAGGGGTTATCTGGGGGTCACTGGGTAACGAGGGGTGGTCTGGGTGTCACTGGGTAACGAGGGGTGGTCTGGGGGTCACTGGGTAACGAGGAGTGGTCTGGGGGTCACTGGGTAACGAGGGGTGGTCTGGGGGTCAGTGGGTAACGAGGGGTGGTCTGGGGGTCACTGGGTAACGAGGGGTGGTCTGGGGGTCACTGGGTAAGGAGGGGTGGTCTGGGTGTCACTGAGTAACGAGGGGTGGTCTGGGGGCCACTGGGTAACGAGGGGTGGTCTGGGGGTCACTGGGTAACGAGGGGTGGTCTGGGGGCCAGTGGGTAACGAGGGGTGGTCTGGGGGCCAGTGGGTAACGAGGGGTGGTCTGGGGGCCAGTGGGTAACGAGGGGTGGTCTGGGGGTCACTGGGTAACGAGGGGTGGTCTGGGGGCCAGTGGGTAACGAGGGGTGGTCTGGGGGTCACTGGGTAACGAGGGGTGGTCTGGGGGTCAGTGGGTAACGAGGGGTGGTCTGGGGGTCACTGGGTAACGAGGGGTGGTCTGGGGGTCACTGGGTAACGAGGGGTGGTCTGGGTGTCACTGGGTAACGAGGGGTGGTCTGGGGGTCACTGGGTAACGAGGGGTGGTCTGGGGGTCACTGGGTAACGAGGGGTGGTCTGGGGGTCACTGGGTAACGAGGGGTGGTCTGGGGGTCACTGGGTAACGAGGGGTGGTCTGGGGGTCACTGGGTAACGAGGGGTGGTCTGGGGGTCACTGGGTAACGAGGGGTGGTCTGGGGGTCACTGGGTAACGAGGGGTGGTCTGGGGGTCACTGGGTAACGAGGGGTGGTCTGGGGGCACTTGTTCCATAAATCAGTTTTATTCTCCGGTGCTGAGCGTGGAATTTCTCTCGCCAGTTGGCCGCGGTGTGGAAGTGGGAGGCGGCTTGCGTTTTCTCTGCAGATGGAGATTGGCAGGAAATTCCTGCTGACCCGAAAAATCTCCGATCTTCAGATCTACAGAACGTCCGACAACATTTCCCCCTCCAATTCCAGGAAAAACCCGGCATTGCAGTACTAGAGCAATTCGTATAGCGCCCCCTAGAGGTGGGGTCACCCCAAACTTCACCTCCATTTAATACTCAGTATAGAGCCCCCCGGAGGAGGGGTCACCCCAGACTTCACCTCCATTTAATACTCAGTATAGCGCCCCCCGGAGGAGGGGTCACCCCAGACTTCATCTCCATTTAATACTCAGTATAGAGCCCCCCGGAGGAGGGGTCACCCCAGACTTCACCTCCATTTAATACTCAGTATAGCGCCCCCCGGAGGAGGGGTCACCCCAGACTTCACCTCCATTTAATACTCAGTATAGCGCCCCCCGGAGGTGGGGTCACCCCAGACTTCATCTCCATTTAATACTCAGTATAGCGCCCCCCGGAGGAGGGGTCACCCCAGACTTCATCTCCATTTAATACTCAGTATAGCGCCCCCCGGAGGAGGGGGTCACCCCAGACTTCACCTCCATTCAATACTCAGTATAGCGCCCCCCGGAGGAGGGGGTCACCCCAGACTTCATCTCCATTTAATACTCAGTATAGCGCTCCCCGGAGGAGGGGGTCACCCCAGACTTCATCTCCATTTAATACTCAGTATAGCGCCCCCCGGAGGAGGGGTCACCCCAGACTTCACCTCCATTTAATACTCAGTATAGCGCCCCCCGGAGGAGGGGTCACCCCAGACTTCACCTCCATTTAATACTCAGTATAGCGCCCCCCGGAGGTGGGGTCACCCCAGACTTCATCTCCATTTAATACTCAGTATAGCGCCCCCCGGAGGAGGGGTCACCCCAGACTTCATCTCCATTTAATACTCAGTATAGCGCCCCCCGGAGGAGGGGGTCACCCCAGACTTCATCTCCATTTAATACTCAGTATAGCGCTCCCCGGAGGAGGGGGTCACCCCAGACTTCATCTCCATTTAATACTCAGTATAGCGCCCCCCGGAGGAGGGGTCACCCCAGACTTCACCTCCATTTAATACTCAGTATAGCGCCCCCCGGAGGAGGGGGTCACCCCAGACTTCATCTCCATTTAATACTCAGTATAGCGCCCCCCGGAGGAGGGGTCACCCCAGACTTCACCTCCATTTAATACTCAGTATAGCGCCCCCCAGAGGAGGGGGTCACCCCAGACTTCATCTCCATTTAATACTCAGTATAGCGCCCCCCGGAGGTGGGGTCACCCGAGACTTCATCTCCATTTAATACTCAGTATAGCGCCCCCCGGAGGAGGGGTCACCCCAGACTTCATCTCCATTTAATACTCAGTATAGCGCCCCCCGGAGGAGGGGTCACCCCAGACTTCACCTCCATTCAATACTCAGTATAGCGCCCCCCGGAGGAGGGGTCACCCCAGACTTCACCTCCATTTAATACTCAGTATAGCGCCCCCCCGGAGGAGGGGTCACCCCAGACTTCATCTCCATTTAATACTCAGTATAGCGCCCCCCAGAGGTGGGGTCACCCCAGACTTCATCCCCATTTAATACTCAGTATAGAGCCCCCCGGAGGAGGGGTCACCCCAGACTTCATCCCCATTTAATACTCAGTATAGCGCCAGGGGTCACCCCAGACTTCACCTCCATTTAATACTCAGTATAGCGCCAGGGGTCACCCCAGACTTCACCTCCATTTAATACTCAGTATAGCGCCCCCCCGGAGGAGGGGTCACCCCAGACTTCATCTCCATTTAATACTCAGTATAGCGCCCCCCCGGAGGAGGGGTCACCCCAGACTTCATCTCCATTTAATACTCAGTATAGCGCCCCCCGGAGGTGGGGTCACCCCAGACTTCACCTCCATTTAATACTCAGTATAGCGCCCCCCGGAGGAGGGGTCACCCCAGACTTCATCTCCATTTAATACTCAGTATAGCGCCCCCCGGAGGAGGGGTCACCCCAGACTTCATCTCCATTTAATACTCAGTATAGCGCCCCCCGGAGGAGGGGTCACCCCAGACTTCATCTCCATTTAATACTCAGTATAGCGCCCCCCGGAGGAGGGGGTCACCCCAGACTTCATCTCCATTTAATACTCAGTATAGCGCCCCCCGGAGGAGGGGTCACCCCAGACTTCATCTCCATTTAATACTCAGTATAGCGCCCCCCGGAGGAGGGGGTCACCCCAGACTTCATCTCCATTTAATACTCAGTATAGCGCCCCCCCGGAGGAGGGGGTCACCCCAGACTTCATCTCCATTTAATACTCAGTATAGCGCCCCCCGGAGGAGGGGTCACCCCAGACTTCACCTCCATTTAATACTCAGTATAGCGCCCCCCGGAGGAGGGGTCACCCCAGACTTCACCTCCATTTAATACTCAGTATAGCGCCCCCCGGAGGAGGGGTCACCCCAGACTTCACCTCCATTCAATACTCAGTATAGCGCCCCCCGGAGGAGGGGGTCACCCCAGACTTCACCTCCATTTAATACTCAGTATAGAGCCCCCCGGAGGAGGGGTCACCCCAGACTTCATCTCCATTTAATACTCAGTATAGCGCCCCCCGGAGGAGGGGTCACCCCAGACTTCACCTCCATTTAATACTCAGTATAGCGCCCCCCGGAGGAGGGGTCACCCCAGATTTCATCTCCATTTAATACTCAGTATAGCGCCCCCTAGAGATGGGGTCACCCCAGACTTCACCTCCATTTAATACTCAGTATAGCGCCCCCCGGAGGAGGGGTCACCCCAGACTTCAACTCCATTTAATTCTCAGTATAGCGCCCCCTAGAGATGGGGTCACCCCAGACTTCATCTCCATTTAATTCTCAGTATAGCGCCCCCCAGAGGAGGGGTCACCCCAGACTTCACCTCCATTTAATACTCAGTATAGCGCCCCCCGGAGGAGGGGTCACCCCAGACTTCACCTCCATTTAATACTCAGTATAGCGCCCCCCGGAGGTGGGGTCACCCCACAATGGGGGTCACGGCTCTGCACACACACGGCTCAGGTCTACAATGGGATCAGGTGATGGACTCCCCCCCCCCCCGGGGGACACAATGGCCGATTAATGGTCAGCCTGGCCTAACGAGCTGTGAATAGAATTAGGGGCGTGTTCAGTTAAAGGTTAATTCAGTTAATGAGATGAGAGAAGAGGAGGGGGGGGGAGAGCTGAGAGAAGAGGCGGAGGAGGGGGGGGAGAGCTCGGCTCGGTGTGACCTCTCGGGGAGGCCTGTGTCCTCTAACCGGTAATAAAGATTTGTGATTGTGGAGAGATCCTCAGATTGTCCCCCCTGATTGGACGGATATTCATAGGAAAGGTCTTCTGTCTCTCCATAGAGATGTATTGGGGGGGGCGCGGCGCCCCGCCTCTGATGTCGTTTCCCTCACCTGGGGGCAGATTTACTAATAAAGTGCAATCCTCCCTCTGTGATTACACTGGATGTCTGGAGTGAGCCATCTCCCTTCATTTCTATTCTGCTCACAGATACAGCTATTTATCTGCAGTGCCTGTCCTGCACCGTCTGTGCTGCAGAGCCCCCCCCCAGTGTCTGTGCTGCAGAGCCCCCCCCCAGTGTCTGTGCTGCAGAGCCCCCCCCCCCAGTGTCTGTGCTGCAGAGCCCCCCCCCCCCCCCCAGTGTCTGTGCTGCAGAGCCCCCCCCCAGTGTCTGTGCTGCAGAGCCCCCCCCCCAGTGTCTGTGCTGCAAACCCCCCACTTCAGTGTCTGTGCTGCAGAGCCCCCACTTCAGTGTCTGTGCTGCAGAGCCCCCCCCCAGTGTCTGTGCTGCAGAGCCCCCCCCCAGTGTCTGTGCTGCAGAGCCCCCCCCCAGTGTCTGTGCTGCAGAGCCCCCCCCCAGTGTCTGTGCTGCAGAGCCCCCCCCCCCCCCAGTGTCTGTGCTGCAGAGCCCTGCGCCCCCCCAGTGTCTGTGCTGCAGAGCGCCCCCCCAGTGTCTGTGCTGCAGCGCCCCCCCCAGTGTCTGTGCTGCAGAGCCCCCCCCCAGTGTCTGTGCTGCAGAACCCCCCCCAGTGTCTGTGCTGCAGAGCCCCCCCAAGTGTCTGTGCTGCAGAGCCTCCCCCCCAGTGTCTGTGCTGCAGAGCCCCGCGCCCCCCCACCCAGTGTCTGTGCTGCAGAGCCCCCCCCAGTGTCTGTGCTGCAGAGCCCCCCCCCCCCAGTCAGGGACGTCTTAATAGCATCATGGGCCCCTGGGCAAAGTAATGCTCTGGGGCCCCTACAATGACTACAGTGCAGGGAAACAGACATCAAGTAGGTAGGAGGCAGACTCTATCACTCTCAGTGCCATCATGGGGCCCCCATTTTTGGGGGAAGTGTGGGCTCAAGGACCAGCTGCTTTGGGGAAATTGCAGGGGCCCCCGTGCAGCGGGGCCCCTGGGCAGTGCCCGGGTGTGCCCTCTCATTAAGACAGCCCTGCCTCCAGTGTCTGTGCTGCAGAGCCCCGCACCCCCCTCCAGGTGGGGCCCATATCATCATGGCTGCCCATAGCCCTCATCCCTGGGGGGCTCACCTCTTGTTCTCTGCCTCCTCCTAGGGGGGGGTCACCTCCTGTTCTCTGTCTCCTCCTGGGGGGGGGTCACCTGCTGTTGTCTGCCTCCTCCTAGAGGGGGGGTCACTTGCTGTTCTCTGCCTCCTCCTAGAGGGGGGGGTCACCTCCTGTTCTCTGTCTCCTCCTAGGGGGGGTCACCTGCTGTTCTCTGCCTCCTCATAGGGGGGGGGGGGTCACCTCCTGTTCTCTGCCTCCTCCTAGGGGGGGGGGGGGTCACCTGCTGTTCTCTGCCTCCTCCTAGAGGGGGGGGGGGTCACCTGCTGTTCTCTGCCTCCCCCTAGGGGGGGTCACCTGCTGTTCTCTGCCTCCCCTAGGGGGGTCACCTCTTGTATGGGGGGGGGGGGTGTCTCTGATGAATACACAGTATTGGGAGCTCCCTGATGAATACCCAGTATTGGGGGGTCTGTGGTGTATACACGGTATTGGGGGGTCTGTGGTGTATAGACAGTATTGGGGGTCTCTGAATACACAGTATTGGGGGTCTCTGGTGAATACACAGTATTGGGGGGTCTCTGATGAATACACAGTATTGGGGGGTCTCTGATGAATACACAGTATTGGGAGCTCCCTGATGAATACCCAGTATTGGGGGGTCTGTGGTGTATACACGGTATTGGGGGGTCTGTGGTGTATAGACAGTATTGGGGGTCTCTGGTGAATACACAGTATTGGGGGTCTCTGGTGAATACACAGTATTGGGGGGTCTCTGATGAATACCCAGTATTGGGGGGTCTGTGGTGTATACCCAGTATTGGGGGGTCTGTGGTGTATACATGGTATTGGGGGGTCTCTGATGAATACACAGGGCCAGATTCACGTAGGAGAGCGTATCTTTGTGCGAGCGTAGCGTATCCTATTTACACTACGCCGCCGCAACTTAGACAGGCAAGTGCAGTCTTCACAAAGCACTTGCTCCGTAAGTTGCGGCGGCGTAGCGTAAATCGGCCGGCGTAAGCCCGCCTAATTCAAATGTGGAAGAGGTGAGCGTGTTTTATTAAAATGAGCCCCATGCAAATGAAGCGCCGATCGTACGGCGCATGCGCACGCATGCTCAGTATCACGTCGAATTTACTCCATAAGATACGCCAGGCCCAATGCCTGTGACGTGAACGTAACCTACGCACAGCCCCATTCACGTACGACTTATGTAAACGACGTAAAAAGATACGCTTGCCGACGTCCATACTTTGCATTGGCTGCGCCTCATATAGCAGGGGTAACTTTACGCCAGACGTAAGCCTAATGTAAACGGCGAAGCGGGCGCAAGTACGTTCGTGAATCGGCGTATCTACCTAATTTACATATTCAACGCGTAAGTCTACGGAAGCGCCCCTAGCGTCCAGCGTAAATATGCACCCCAAGATACGACAGCGTAGGAGACTTACACCGCTCGTATCTTGACCAAATCTGATTCGTAAGTCCACTGTGAATCTGCCCCCAGTATTGGGGGGTCCCTGATGAATACACAGTATTGGGGGGGGGTCTGTGGTGTATACACAGTATTGGGGGGTCTGTGGTGTATACACAGTATTGGGGGGTCTGTGGTGTATACACAGTATTGGGGGCTCCCTGATGAATACACAGTATTGGGGGCTCCCTGATGAATACACAGTATTGAGGGGCCTCTGGTGAATACACAGTATTGAGGGGCCTCTGGTGAATACACAGTATTGGGGGGGTCTCTGGTGAATACACAGTATTGAGGGGCCTCTGGTGAATACACAGTATTGAGGGGCCTCTGGTGAATACACAGTATTGGGGGGGTCTCTGGTGAATACACAGTATTGGGGGTCTCTGGTGAATACACAGTATTGGGGGTCTCTGGTGAATACACAGTATTGGGGGTCTCTGGTGAATACACAGTATTGAGGGGCCTCTGGTGAATACACAGTATTGGGGGTCTCTGGTGAATACACAGTATTGGGGGTCTCTGGTGAATACACAGTATTGAGGGGCCTCTGGTGAATACACAGTATTGGGGGTCTCTGTATACACAGTATTGGGGGCTCCCTGATGAATACACAGTATTGGGGGCTCCCTGATGAATACACAGTATTGAGGGGCCTCTGGTGAATACACAGTATTGAGGGGCCTCTGGTGAATACACAGTATTGAGGGGCCTCTGGTGAATACACAGTATTGGGGGGTCTCTGGTGAATACACAGTATTGGGGGTCTCTGGTGAATACACAGTATTGGGGGTCTCTGGTGAATACACAGTATTGAGGGGCCTCTGGTGAATACACAGTATTGGGGGTCTCTGAATACACAGTATTGGGGGCTCTCTGATGAATACACAGTATTGGGGGGATTCTGGTGTATACAAAGTATTGGGGGGTCTCTGATGATTCTGAATACACAGTATTGGGGGGTCTCTGGTGAATACACAGTATTGGGGGAACTCTGGTGAATACACAGTATTGGGGGCTCTCTGATGAATACACAGTATTGGGGGGATTCTGGTGTATACAAAGTATTGGGGGGTCTCTGATGATTCTGAATACACAGTATTGGGGGGTCTCAGGTGAATACACAGTATTGGGGGGGTGGGGGGTCTCTGATGATTCTGAATTCATAGTATTGGGGGGTCTCTGGTGAATACACAGTATTGGGGGCTCTCTGATGAATACACAGTATTGGGGGGTCTCTGGTGAATACACAGTATTGGGGGGTCTCTGAATACACAGTATTGGGGGTCTCTGATGAATACACAGTATTGGGGGGGTCTCTGAATACACAGTATTGGGGGGTCTGTACACGGTGGGGGTCCCAGTATATATTATAGGAGCTTGTGTGAGGGAATACATGCACGCGCACAAACGTCCCTCAGCCTTCAGCTGTGGGGTGGGAACGCACGCGCACGCACGTTTTTCTCCAAGCCGTTAGCGCGCACTGGGGGGGAGGGAGGGGGAGGAAGGAGGCGGCGCCTGTATCCAGGAGACGGTGACGTGCGGCGGTGACGCAGTCGTTAGGCGGTCAGTATATAAGTGGGAGGGAGGGCGCGCATCTCGTTCAGTCCCGTCGCCGGAGGTGCAGTGCGGTTCCTGTAGAGGAGGACTCGAAATAAACGGCAACATGGGATACGGGGTGAGACACCGGGGAACCGTGTGATATGGGGGGGTGAGGTGAAATATCAGAGGGGGTGTCATTGTGAGGAGGCGGGTAATAATGGAGGAGAGGGGGGGGATAATGGGGGTGTTATTAGGAGGGGGGGGGGGTAATCATAAATAATGTAGGTGCGGTGGAAGGGCAGAAGGGGTGTTGTTTTGGGGGGTAATAATTGGGTCAGGTGGGATGGGGGTGGTATTAGTTGGTGAATGGGGGTGGTATTGGTAAGGAAAGGTGCAGAATGGGGGGGGGGGGTGGTATTAGTAAGGGACTGGGGGGTATTAGTAAGGGAAGGTGGATCTCTTAGGATTGGGGGTATTAGGAAGGGGGGGGTATTAGTAAGGGAAGGTGGATCTCTTAGGATTGGGGGTATTAGGAAGGGGGGGGTATTAGTAAGGGAAGGTGGATCTCTTAGGATTGGGGGTATTAGGAAGGGGGGGGTATTAGTAAGGGAAGGTGGATCTCTTAGGATTGGGGGGTATTAGGAAGGGGGGGTATTAGTAAGGGAAGGTGGATCTCTTAGGATTGGGGGGGGGGGGTATTAGTAAGGGAAGGTGGATCTCCTAGGATTGGGGGGCGGTATGGGGTGAATGCAGCAGATTAAACGGTCAGTATGATTTGGGGGGGGGGGGGGGAGCTCAGGAAGTATTGTAAGGGGGGGAGTTTGAGATGATATGGGGGGGGGGGGGGTGGCTCAGGTATCGATGACAGTAGGCGGTACGATCAGTGAATAGGTGAGGTATGTGTGGAGGGGGGGGGGGGTACAGGCTGGTAGGTGAGGGGGGGGGCAGGTATGGGTTATATTTTGTGCTCCGTAGATACCGACGTTATGGGGGGGGGGGTATTTGCACTCAGTCAGTGACAGGTGGATCCCGGCTTAGATGTGGTTTGAGCATTGCAGTGTTGGATTGTTATGGACCAGGTGTGGCCTTGGTGGGGGTGGTCATGGGGTAGTACATGTTTAGTCTTGGCATCTGTGGTTGTTGTACTGTAGTACAGGGGGGTATTGTGGACTGGGTATGGTTTGGGTGGAGGTGGTTCATAGTACAGCGGGTATTGTGGACCGCGTATGGTTTGGGTGGAGGTGGTACAAGGGGTATTGTGGACCAGTTTTAGTCATGGTGGAGTTGGCCATCATGTAGTACAAGGGGCATCATGCACCGGGTATGGTATTGGTGGAGGTGGTCTTACTGTAGTACAGGGGGCATCATGGACTGGGTATGGTTTGGGTGGAGGTGGTTCGTAGTGTGGTACAGGGGGTATTGTGGACAGGTTTTAGTCTTGGTGGAATTGGCCATACTGTAGTACAGGGGGCATCATGGACTGGGTATGGTATTAGTGGAGGTGGTCTTACTGTAGTACAGGGGGCATCATGGACCGGGTATGGTATTGGTGGAATTGGCCATACTGTAGTACAGGGGGCATCATGGACTGGGTATGGTATTGGTGGAGATGGTTTGTAGTGTAGTACAGGGTGTTTTGTGGACCAGATATGGCCTGGGTGGAGGTGGTCTTGGGGTAGTTCAGAGCTATATTCTGGGTTTGGGTTGTCTTGGTGGAGGTGGCTTTGGGGGGGGGGGGGCGGTAGCTCAGGGGGTTATTCATTTTTTTTTTTTATAAATTCTTTATTTTTTATAATTTTCATATTCACATGATGATTTTCACATTTTTATATTATCTCAATGTACCATTCTAAATATAGTCCTCTTCTATACTGGACTGGGTTTGGGTTGTCTTGGTGGAGGTGGTCTTGGGGTATTTTTAGGGGGTTATTCTGGACTGGGTTTGGTTGTCTTGGGGCGGGGTAGCTCCAGGGGGGTTATTCTGGGTTTGGTTTTCTTGGCGGAGGTGGTCATGGGGTATTTCGGGGGGGGGGGTAGTCTGGACTTTGTTTGGTGGTTGTGGAGTATTCTGGACTGGGTTTGGTGGTCTTGGGGCGGGGTAGCTCCAGGGGGGTTATTCTGGGTTTGGTTTTCTTGGCCGAGGTGGTCATGGGGTATTTCAGGGGGGGGGGGGGGTTCTGGACTTTGGTGATTGTGGACTAAGTTTTTGGTCTTGGTGGGGGTCATAGTGTAATATTATACTGATGATGTTGGTAAGATATTTAGGTGTATCGGAGAATGGCTCTTATGGGGGGGGGGGGGGGGGATATATTTGGTGTGATGGGAAATGGACAAGTTATTGAGGTATATGATGTGTATGGGGGAGGGATATGATATTGGGGTGTATCTGGGAATGGATTTGATGTGGCTCTATCGGTAAGGGGTTTGGATATTTTGGGGTGTATGGAGGGTGGATAAGATATTGGGGTGTATGGAGGGTGGATAAGATATTGGGGTGTATGGCAGATGACGATGTGTATAGGGTTGGAGGGAGATAGATATGTTTGGGGGGGGGGGGGAATATGGAATTGGGGGATATGGAGGAAGGAAATGTTGAGGTGGGGAGGGATGGATATGTTGACCTCTATATGGGGGGGGGGGGGGGTATAAGATATTGGGGTGCATCGGGGGGGTGGTTGGCTATATTAAGGTGGGGTTTGGATATGGCATTGAGGTGTGTTTTGGGGGGTAATATGACTATGATGAGTGGATGTGACATGGCGTTGTGCCGGTAGCTATGATAGGTGAAGCATTTGGGGGTTTGGATATGACGTTGGTGTATTTTTGGGGGGCAGATATGACGGGGGGGGGGGGGGGGTTTATTTTGGGGGATGGGTTTGATGTAGAGTGGATGGAGCTGTGCCGGGCCGGTAGCGCTGCAATAGGTGACGCATTTATCGGTTTGGATATGGCGACGTGTATTTGGGGGGGGGGGGCTGGGAAGATGAGGGTTGATGTTGAGTGGATGCGGCGTTGAGCTTTGCCGGGCCGGTATCTGATAGAAGGATTTTTTTTCTTCTCCGGTGACTGTCTTTGGCTCGCCTCCATTTTGCTGCATTGGCTGGCGTCTGTTCTGTGGCATCCTGCGATTAATCTTCCTCCTCCATGTGCCTGCTGCATTATGGGTAACTGTTGGACGGACTCCATCACTGCAGTGGCGCTTCCCGGCAGGGATGGGTTAAATGTCGGCTTTGCCGGCAGCAGAGGACCTGCATTGCAGGGAGGACAATGCAGCACACTGGCCTTGGCCCCGGCGGTGGCTCTTCTGGCAGAGTCTGAGGAAGGGTGCGTGGCAGCCCGGCTTCCTCATACACAGGGTGGTACTGCCAGCTGTCTTGTTGGTGCCAGGGGGTCTGACACTTGTGCCCTCGAAGCCTGCCGGATACGCCGCCCTTTCACTTGTAAATTGGTGTCTGCCGCCCGGCTCCTTGTTGCCAGCTGTCTGCTGAACGGGCCCCTTCCGGAAATTCTTGGCGGTCCTCGTTCATCTCATTCATAGATCTTTTGTGCCTCTGAATGTGGGTCTTGTTCCCCGGCTGCAGTGCCGGTCTTTAGAGGGGGGGGGGGGTGTAGCCATGTGGTTGGCATCTCTGCGGGCGGTGTGCCAGGTTCCTGTTTCGTGGGGGGGGGGGGGTGTGAGAAAAGCTGAGTCTTCTTCTCACGGGATGTTCCTTGGGTTGTGGGCAGATTATCTGGTAATGTGAGCCGGGGACTGACCTGCCAGGTGATTGTTGTTTGTCAAGCTGACATATCCGGTTGTTACCGGCCTTTGTGTGGCCCTACGGTGCCCTGTGGCATCTAGTCTGCATGCAGTAGTTGCCATCCATGGAAGGGTTCATAGTCTTCCACCTCAGGGCCGGTCTGTAGAGATGGGGGAGGGAGGTGGTGGGGCTTGTAAGACAAGAGAATCCTGTTCCTGAACGGGTTAATGAGGCCGCTATGTTCCTCTCGTAGTGAAGCTCTATATTTAGACCTCGGAGGCTTCACACTTCTGCAAAAATCTTATTGGCGAGAGCTGTCTTAGATGGGATCCTGCGGGAATGCTGTTTTCAAGGCTGAGCTTTGTGACCTTGTAGTTCCACAGAAAGGTCACTCATGGCTGCCGGAGACGACAGAGCTGCCGAGGGTCTCCGAAGATGCCGAGCTCTGGTGGTGGGACGCGGTGCTATGCCTACAGCTGCCCACCTGAATTATTATTATTCCACCACCTGTCTGCAGTGACACCCCCCTGGATAATGCAGGGAACAGAAGTGGGACACCAGCCCCCCCCGATCAACCAATCAGAATCTGGTTGTGCCGGGCAGGTGACCCACTTTTCGCGCTCGCTTTCTTCCTGCCAGAAACGGGACCTGTTTTTATGACGATCATCCTGGGCCCCCTGTCCCATCATTTGTTATCTGAATTCCCAACGATGGGAACAGAGGAGTCTGTATTCAATCTTCCCTGGGATCTGCATTTGTGTCCGTTCCTCAAATATCCCTCATGCTGAGGTTCAACTGCCACCGCAAGAGTTTCCACTTCATTTGGCCGTCCATGCAGGTCCACTCTATGGTGTCTCCGTCTTCCTCTTCTTTGGCCTGTCATTACCTTCATAATGTTTGTGCCATCTCCACCGCTTCTCATTGTTGCCTCCACCACCCAAGATCCAACTGTTTTGTGCCACCTCTAAGGCCACCTCCTAGAATGTTTGTGGCATCTCCATTACTTCTGGTTGGTGCCTCCAACATCAACTAACTTCTCATTGTTGTCTCCACCACCCAAGACCCAATTGTACTCGTGTCTGAGGCCTGGCACTAAGGCTTTATAATGTTTGTGGCATCTCCATTACTTCTCGTTGGTGCCTCCAACATCAACTAAGAGCCAGCTGTAGCATCTTTGTGTCACCTCGAAGGCCCGCCAGTAGCTTCATATTTGTGCCATCTCTGTACTTCTCGTTTTTGTCTCCACCTTCTAAGGCTACTAACATTATGAAGTACTGCTGGACCTTAGGAGATTTAGACAAACTAAGTACAGACATGGCACAATTATAAAGCTACTGCCAGGCCTTGGTAGAGGTGGCACAAAACAGAGTACAGTTGGGTCTGGTAGGTGGTCGAGACACCCAATGAGAGGCAGTGGTGATGGCACAAAAAGAAGTTATGGATGGGCATTGATGGAGATGGCACAAAATTATGAACCCTATGCTGGAATCTCCATTACTTCTCATTGGTATCTCCACCTCTACTGATGCCCATCCATAGCTTCTTGTTTGTGCCATTGCTTCTCATTGGTGTCTCCGCCTCCTAGTAAGGCCCAACAGTGTCTTCATTATGCTTGTGCCATCTCCGTACTTCTCATTTTTGTCTCCACCTGTACGAAAGCCCATCATAGCTTCTTGTTTGTGCCATCACCACTCCCCTTGTCATTGGTATCTCCACCCTAAGGCCCGTAAGTACCTTTTGTGCATCTCTGTACTTCTCATTTGGGTCTTCGCCAAGCCAAAGGCTTTTAAAAGTCTACATGTGTAAATATATTTAAACATTCGTGAAGTGAATGAATAAAGGTGTAGTTTTGCTGCTGCTGTACACAAAGTGCTAACACTTGAACCAAACGAAAATAAAAATTTCAGCGTTCACAGAATAAATAACAAGCAACAACGTCATGTGAAATGTGCAATGTGCCGCCAAATGATAAAGTGCAATCATGCTCCGAACTTCTAGGTGCATCGCAAACACCCCCTCCGGTGTCCCCATAGGCTTGTTTGTGCCACTGCTTCTCATTGGAGTCTTCACTTCTACTAAAGCCCAGCAGTAGGTTCATATTGTTTGTGCCATCTCTATATTCTATGTGTTTCTACTTTTTTCTAAGACCCAGCCATAGCTTCTTGTTTGTGCCATCTCTGTACTGTTTGGTGTCTCTACTTCTAAGGCCCAGCAGTGTCTTCATTTGTGCCATTCGGTACAGGGAGGAATGGAGATGGCACAAACAGAAGCTTATGGCTGGGCCTAGGTAGAACAGCAGAGGTGGCCACAACCTATATTAACCTACTGCTGGGCTTTAGTAAAAGTGAAAGACCCGAATGAGAAGTCGGTGGCGATGGCACAAACGAGCATTTGGCTTGTGGAGAAACAAATGAGTACGGAGATGCACGCAAAGTTACTGTGGGCCTTAATGGAGGTGGAGATGCAATGACAAGCCCATGGCACAAACAAGCAGCTATGGATGGGCCTTCATACTTCTCATTGGTGTCTCCCACTGGTACTAAGGCCCAGCCATAGTTTCTGGTTTGTGTCATTTATTCTCCACTTCTAAGGTCCCAGCGGTACCCTTTTGTGCCCATGACAAAGCATTGGCAATGATGGCAAACAAGAATCTATGGCTGGGCTTTAGTACAGGTGGAGACACCAATGGGAAGTACGTAGGCCCAGCCATAGCTTCTTGTTTGTGCCATTGCTTGTCATTGGTATATCCACCTCATGCTAAAGCTCAGCAGTAGGTTCATATTGCTTGTGCGTGTTCATTCCTTCTTTTCGTTGATGTCCTCTGCCTCTATGAAGGTCAGCCATTGTTGATGATCTGTGCTACCTTCCTTTACTTCTCGTACAAGTCTCCACCTCTACAAATTTATGCCCTCTCCAGTACTTTACCTCCTCTCTGCTCTTGCTGCACTACTGCCTCTATATGCTTTTCCTTTACCACTTTTTTTTAATATCCGATACCGCCCACCATCGATGACCCTTCCTGTTCCCTCACCGTACCTGTTGTACATTGGCAGATTATTTTTCTACCTAGGATCAGCATGTCTTTATGATCCTCTTGGCCCTCAGGAATTGTCCATTCCCCCTCTTGGTGGAACATACTTTCCCTAAGGACGTTGTCATTCTTTACCTAGTGGGATACTTTCCATCAGGACGTTGTCCCATTCCCTTCCTTAGTGGGATACCTTTCCCTGGGACGTTGTCCATTCCCCTCCTTAGTGGGCATACTTTCCCTCGGGACGTTGTCCATTCCCCTCCTTAGTGGGCATACTTTCCCTCAGGACGTTGTCCATTCCCCTCCTTAGTGGGCATACTTTCCCTCGGGATGTTGTCCATTCCCCTCCTTAGTGGGCATACTTTCCCTCGGGACGTTGTCCATTCCCCTCCTTAGTGGGCATACTTTCCCTCAGGACGTTGTCCATTCCCCTCCTTAGTGGGCATACTTTGCCTCGGGACGTTGTCCATTCTTTTCCTTAGTGGGCATACTTTGCCTCGGGACGTTGTCTGTCCCCCTTTAGTGGGCTTGGTTGTTAAACAGAGGTGAACAAATTCCTCCAGTTGGCCAAGATTCCTAAAATATTACTCGCCCCCTTTTTAATGTATGTCCTTTCTGTTCCTAGCACACCACCAATGGGAGCTTCTAGTAGTCGCTGCTTTTCCCAATTCATCTTTTTGGATGGTTGGTTGTGACTGTTCTGGAGGATGACTTTGGGAATTATACGAGTAATTACGGGATAACTTATTTTTTTAAGGAATCCCCCAGGACAGTGGGTTCCCATGTGACTATTCTGAAAAGGAATTGTCAGGTAACTACTCGTACTTTTCAAAGTCATCCTCTGGGACGGTCACAAAATCCACCGTTCTGGAGGATTCCTCTAAAAGGCATGATCGGGTAATAACTCGTCCTGGAAGTCTTCTTCCAGGAGGGTCACATAACCCACCAACCTGGAGTATTCCTTAAGGAGTTATCGCATAATTGATCACACTTCCCAAGTCCTCCTCGCGGACAGTCTCATAACCCACTGTTCTGGAGGATTCCTTTAAAAAGGTGTGACCAGGTAACGCATACTTTATTGGACCTCCAATTGTGGTGTCCTGGTTTGCTTTTGTACCCTGGCTTGTGGTGCGGCCGCTTGGATACATTGGGTCAGCAGGTCACAGAGGGGGATGTGGACAGTTTGCAGTCCATGTTTTCTAAGTTCTTCCTTGGTTTATCGAGCCCCCAGACTCCTCGTAGAGTTATTGTCAGGCGAATGCTGATTGAGTCAGTAAAGAAGTGATCATTCTTGTGTCACGTCTATGACTTTAGCGCGGCTCCTCTGCCGTTTCTCTACATTTTCAGGAGAATTGTGTAGGCCGTGTTCTACAAAAAGACGAAATTAGGAGCTGGTTAGTCAGGCTACGAGTTGTGCAAACCCTTCCTGACTATGAGATCTGTTCCTCTGAGCTGTGGCCTCCATTCTCCGATCCTATCTAGGTCAAAGTCCAACAACTGCAAGATTTAGCAGAGCAGTTAATCCGCTGTACTTTTCCCAGTTGGCTGAGCTCCGAAGGGTTAATCCGGCAAGGTTCTGCTGCCTGAATGTGGGATATTGTGAAATGTTCCTGTAGGTAGGTGTGTGCTGTTCTCCTACAAGTCCGTTCCCAGGGTGTGTATTCCTGGCACTCTTCCCCATTGCCCTGGGGCTTCGAATTGTCCTGGCACCGTCGTTCCCCTCCCCCCCTTCCCCCCTCAATACAATTCACCTTTTTCCGATCTGGCCTCCGGCTAGGTCTGACCCAAGCGTCTGTGTTCTTTTTGTTTTGTCACTTTCACACTTTCTCCCTGCAGATTTTGTTGTGTTCCCGTCATCGTCCCCATTGTTTTCTGAGTTTTTGTCCTTTTCTGAACCTTGAAGTCTCAACTGTTTGTGCGGTCAGAGTTAGTCATAACTACAAATAATATGAGCCTTGGGGGGAGGGGTGGGGGCCTTCTTGTAGGACTTAACAAATTTGCTTTGACTCTAGGAGCTAGTTAAAAGTTGGGAGCCTCTTGGCGCCAGCCGTACGCGAATATATGGGTTCACGGCGGGTGGCCTTGGCGCAGAGCAGTCGCATATTTGCGCGCATCCGTGCAAATAAGGCCGCGCTCCCTGCGCAGTTGCCGGATGTTTGCGATTGGAGCTTTCCAATCAGGTTGCCATCATGGCAGTCACATGATCTTGCCCTGCCTCCCAGCATCCCAAACCCCTTAAAGGTGTAAAAAAAGGGTGTCTGGCTGTCGCCATTGGATAAGGCACCTCATCCTGAGAAAGTTCATTCAAAAGGGAGGAAGTGGGATTAAATCGATACAAATTAGTATACAAAAATAACAAACTTTATTACATATAATTTAAACAGTCTTACAAATTATTAGATGATATTAAAATAAAAGCCTATCGCAATAAATTCTTTGGCAGGTTAAGTCTTCCATACTAGTTTCGCCAAGACATTGGCTTCATCAGGGGAATAGGATGTGACCCAAGTGATTGTAGCTCTACAAAAAAAAATATTTTTAAGGAACAACATTAAGCAATTATCAAAATATGGTATGCATTTCTGAATGATTGGATGAAGGGTACCCTACTGTCCAGTCAACCTCCCCCATTCATAAATAATGGGCTTAGCCATGCCACCACCCCCAATAGTATTCACCCAAATGCCCCCAGTGGGGCAGGGTCGCTGCAAGAGGACGCCCTTAAAGGTCTGGGATGCGCTGGGTCCAAGGGGTTAAAATGTAAAAAAAAAACACCTGCCCGGCGCTCGAAACTGCATGTCCCGGGCATCAGGCGATAGGAATTGTACATCCCTGTAATAGTTAATGGGCTGACAAAAGCCCAGGTGCCAGGACGCATTTTTATCTAGTACCCCAGGATTTGTCAAACCCTGCCCTATTGAAACCCAATATGGTGCCCAGAGCTTGGACTGGCATTTGATTTGGCAGATCTGATCTTGAATACAGCTTTGGCTCTGTTGAGTCCTGGAATCTGGGGTTATCCCTGGTATACCGATTTTGTTGATCAGTAGACCTGGAACCTTTTTGTTGGTTGTCCTCCTTACGACTTCAGTGTGGTGAACATGTACCTACTCTTCTACTGACGTTGCGTCGTTTTGTGGAGTGTGATGGTGAAAATGTACCTGCTCTTCTACTGACGTTGCGTCGTTTTGTGGAGTGTGATGGTGAAAAGGTACCTACTCTTCTACTGGCGTTGCGTCGTTTTGTGGAGGTGTGATCGGCATTCTGAGATGTCTGAGTTCATTTGGCAAGACTATTGAACACGAAGCTCCCTGCATGGCAACTTTTGGTCTTCCGTCCCGTATAACCGTTTTGCAGATCTGTAGGTACATGTACATGGCCTAATCCTTGGGTTTCGTCATTCCAGGAGAAGACGCCACGACCTGACCTGGCATGCTTGAGCTCCCAGCTGGCACTCGCCCAGACAAAGTGCTTCTTCTTCTTGGCACTGGGAGGGGGGTGGTGTGGGCGTTCTTTTCCTGATCCCTGTACAACCTTGGACAAGGTCACAAGAAGACTCCGTTCCTCCGGGGCACTTGCAATCCTTTATGGAACTTTTTTACTAGCTTAAAGTTACAGCTCAGTAATTATGTCTTTAATAGCACATTGTCAGCGCTCGTCGGCGACTTACTTGGGATTAGGGTGTCGCAAACCTTTATATACAAGGCATGGCCCAGGCACGTGAAGAATCTGGTATTACAACTTTTATTTGTATTTTTTTTAAACCTGCATCGTAAGAGGTTGGTTGTTGACTTGTTGCTTGGCTATCACGCCGATCAGCGGCTTCAAAGTGGCCCTTACCATGAAATGCAAGGTCCACTTATTAGGTCTGGATCCCCCATATCTGATACAAGAAGTCCCCCAACTTCCGAACATTCAACTTCCGAACGGGACGCTCTGTGACAGATCTGCTGTTCTGTGCTGCTCGGCCATTTTCGACAGCGGCCCTGTTCGACGGAACATCGAAAAACGACGCATCTCCAGGTCTGCGCATGTGCGCCCATTCGACTAAACATCGGAAAATGACGTAATTGCCGGTTTGTGCATGCCGTTCTGACGCAAAACGTTTTCTACTTGAGAACCAACCTACAGTCCCTAGCCTGTACATAATTTGGGGACCCCCTGTAGTCGGAATAATGTACCTGTAAGGAAAAGCAATTAGTTTATACCTACCTTATGCCTACCTTACCCCTCCCCCACTCTGATGGCAACCATGTTTGGGTGAGATTCTTGGAAACGGTTGCTTTCCCCAAACAGGGCTGCTATTGGAACCATGGAGACCCCCCCCCCCCCCCCCTGTACAGCCTAACTGACGGAAACTGTAGCTTTCTGTAAAGAGGCCTCCTGTTCATTCACAAACTTAAGCATTTGTAAACACAAGTAGGGCCACGGGGGATCGGTTCCAGTAATGTGCCCACTCTTGCTGCTCTGCCCCCCCCCTTGTTGTAATTCTGGGAGCCTGGGCTCTGTTTGGGGGGAGGGGGTAGGTGCTACAACCCCCCTTATGAGCAGCCCCCGAACCCAAATCTTGCAAGAACAGTCCAATTTATAGTTTTTATTTTTTAACAGCCCTGTGGGGGTTGGTAAAATATCAAGGGGTCTAAACACACCCGATGTGTCACTTCTGAGACGGAAATTGAGGACAGATTCCTCCAAGCCTCGGTGAATGAACAGGAAGCACTCTGTATAAAGACTTCCTGTTTATTCACAAGCTAAAGCATTGTAAACACAAATAGGGCCACAGGGGGATCAATGTGCCCACTCGTGATTCTCTGGACCCCCCCCCCCTGCTGTATTAATGGGGCCTGGGTTCCATACAGAAGGGCAGGTGCTACACCCCCCCCCCATTATCAGCAGCCCTGATCCCAAATCTTGTAAGAAGACCAATTTTATAAATATGATGCCTTGTCACCATGGTTAGGTTCCAGTAATTGTGCCCACTTTGGCTGCTCTGGGATGGAGGACTTGAATGATCAGGAAGTGCTCTGTACAGAGGCTTCCTGTTCACAAACTGAATAGAACTGGGTGACATTCCAGTCCTAGAGGGTCTTTGAGAGATTTGGGCTCCTCATTGCCCTCCAGATCCCAATGACTTGCCCTTGCCTGGGTACCATGAGCGGAAGACGGGTCTTTTTATACTATTTTGAAGGAGGAGCCCAGAGTTACCAGGAGGACCTCGCACTTCGTGGCCCATAAATTTTTATCTTTTGTAATTTAAAATATTTGGAGTAAATGACCCAAATTGGCCAGACATTTTCAGGTTGTCCCCTCAACCAACCTATTTCTCTAATTTGGTGGCCTCGTTGAATCCAGAAGGGTCTGGAGAGTGGTGTCCTCCCTACGGGGCCCCCGGTTTTGCCCTCAGGTCTGGAGAGTGGTGTCCTCCCTACGGGGCCCCTGGTTTTGCCCACAGGTCTGGAGAGTGGTGTCCTCCTTACGAGGCCCCCGGTTTTGCCCACAGGTCTGGAGAGTGGTGTCCTCCCTACGGGGCCCCTGGTTTTGCCCACAGGTCTGGAGAGTGGTGTCCTCCCTATGAGACCCCCGGTTTTGCCCACAGGTCTGGAGAGTGGTGTCCTCCCTACGGGGCCCCAGGTTTTGCCCTCAGGTCTGGAGAGTGGTGTCCTCCTTACAGGGCCCCCGGTTTTGCCCACAGGTCTGGAGAGTGGTGTCCTCCCTACGGGGCCCCAGGTTTTGCCCTCAGGTCTGGAGAGTGGTGTCCTCCTTACAGGGCCCCCGGTTTTGCCCACAGGTCTGGAGAATGGTGTCCTCCCTATGAGACCCCCGGTTTTGCCCACAGGTCTGGAGAGTGGTGTCCTCCCTATGAGACCCCAGGTTTTGCCCACAGGTCTGGAGAGTGGTGTCCTCCCTATGAGACCCCCGGTTTTGCCCTCAGGGCGACACATGTACAGATGACTTGGATCTCCTTGTTGGCGGGTGACCAGGGCTGTGACCTGTAGTCATTGGGGATTAGATGGCGCTAGTCCCTTTATATAACGTTGGAGGAACACGTGTTCCGTACAGGAGATCCCTTTCTATACATAGCCCTGCTCAGGTCTTTATCTGCCTTAGCGAGGATTCAGGTCTAGGTTAGCCGCGGCGCCGTGCGCGGACATTAAAGGGTTAACTGGTAGGATGAGTTCTCCTCCTCCTGTGCCGACTGGTTAAGCTCTCCGGTGGCGGCATGGGAAGCCCAGTTCTGTCATGGAAACCGTCTCTCTGGTTTACGGAAACTGCTCCCCTCCCCCCCTCCTCCCTCCGTATTCTGTGACTGCAGCATTGTGCAAGTGTCTGGGGGAGGAGGCGGCTCCGTGTTAACCCCTTCTATGCTGAGCTGGTTGTCACGTGGGTGTCGGAGTCATGACCCCGCTGATGATTGAGGCACGCTTTCTGCTGAAGTCAGGACTACCTCGGCTCTATATACAGGAATCCTATGTGTCAATGTTGGGCGGCTCTGACTGACACCCCCCCCCCCCCCCCCCATTATACAGTGTAGAGACCAGCCTGTCAGTGAGGTGTCCGGGTTCTCCCGGCGGGTGTCCGGGTTCAAAACAAGACCTCACATTTTAGATCCTTACCAAATCTATAGAAGAGCGGCCTTAGTCCTTCATAGACTGGGGGGGGCAGAAATAAACCAGAATGGGGTGGGGCATATCCAACCAATACCCGCCCCCCGAAAACATGCGCAAAGGAAGTCCTATACTCAATCTCCAATTGTATCCTTTATTGTGGAAGTGATGTTTCAGAGGAATAGATGGTGGAAGTATTTGGACACCCCCCCCCCCTGTGTATGTGTTACACTGTCCTCCTCTCCTGTGTGGCCTTGTCTCTGCGCCCCTTCTCCCGTGGTGTCTCTGCACTCCCTCTCTTCTCCTGTCTCTGCCCCCCCCCCCCCCGGTGCTTTCTCTGCGCTCCCTCTTTTTTTTTTCTCCTGTCTCGGCCCCCCCTCCGGTACTTTCTCTGCGCTACCTCTTTTTCTCCTGTCTCTGCCCCCCTCTGCTTTCTCTGCGCTCCCTTTTTCTCCTGTCTCTGCCCCCCTCTGCTTTCTCTGCGCTCCCTCTTTTTCTCCTGTCTCTGCCCCCCCCCTTCCGGTACTTTCTCTGCGCTCCCTCTTTTTCTCCTGTCTCTGCCCCCCCCCGGTGCTTTCTCTGCGCTCCCTTTTTTCTCCTGTCTCTGCCCCCTGTCTTTCTCATCTCTCTGCCCCCCCTTCCTCCGGTGTTGTCTCTGCGCTTCTCTCTGCCCCCCCCCCCCCTCCTCCGGTGCTCTCTCCCCATGTCAGATAAGAATTGTACAGTGTATGGATGGAGAGGTGAGAAGAGATCTGGTGATGTGCGCAGTATTTGCATGGGGGGGGCGGGGTTTACATGTATGATGTCATTGTACATGCGATGACCTCTCCTATTGGTTGTAGTGAGGAGCTCCTCCTCTGCCAATCCATATGAAAATATATACATTCTGTATACAGGCAGCTGACTCCACCCACAACTGTCACTTCTGGGAGAAGGCCGTGTACTGTCCCCCCCCCCCCCCCCCCTGTCATTGTCACCACATCCTCTTCTCTCCTCCGTCATTTGTTCTCATCGCGTCACAGCGCCTGTTCTCTCCCCTCCCCCCCCCCCTCCATATTGCTGCACCTGCTGCCTGTCACCCCCGATCTCCTGTCACTTTAATTCCCTCCCCCGGCTCAGGTCTCTGGTTTGTGTTTTATCTATGGCACATTGTTCCCGGGCACGTGGCCCCCGCCAGGAAGAAGGGGGGGGGGGGGCGTCTGGTGTGTTAACCCCCTGGTGCCCGATATTAGATTGTGAGCCATTTAGAGGCAGCGCATTCCTGAGATGTGGGGGGGGGCTCTGGCAGGCGGGTTGCTATGGAAACTGCTGCGGATCTGGCAGGCGGCACTCGTCCCGGATAGTCTGGGCTGCTGGCACTGTCCCCGGGCCGGCTGTGTACATTCCTCCTGCTGACTTGTCACCTTGTTAATGCGCGGCGTGATCCGGGGTGACACATTCCTCCTCCCGGAGACCGTTCACTGCGGCAACGGCGTCCAACACCGCCATGAGCGCGCAACTTCCTGCCCTCCGCTCATTACACACCGCCGGCTCCTGGCAGCGCTCATACCAGCTACTGGTGGAGGGGGCAGCTGCCCTGTTATTGGGGCCGGCGTGTGTTATATGATGGGGGGGGGGGGGCTCCCCCCCACCACCCCCATTATTGGGGGCTGACATGTGTTATATGATGGGGGGCCACAGGGGCCGCTCCCCCCCACCACCCCATTATTGGGGGCAGACATGTGTTATATGATGGGGGGCTGATCCCCCCCCATTATTGGGGGCAGTTGTGTTTATATATGATGGGGGGGGGGGGGGGCCGCTGCCCCATCATGTGTTCTACATCAGATTTTATAAAGAATGACTTGGCGTGGGAACTGAATACTATACAATATATAAATGGTGGGGACCCCCACAGCATACCCCCCCCCCCATATTATAAAGACTTAAAGCAGAGCTCTGCCCTCCTGTTGTAGCAGCTCCCCTCGGCTTCCTCTGATTTTCCCGCACACTCAGAGCTTCCCACCATGTGCATTAGAAGCTGCAGCAAGTCAGAGCCCCGCCTCCTTTCCTGGCTGAAGGACGCCCACTATTATCTAGCTCAGGGGGTGGCCAACGGAGTCCCTCTAGAGGACTACACGTCCCAGGAGGCATTGCAAAACTGACAAGTTACACGCATGACTCAGAGGCATGATGGGACTTGTAGTTCTGTCACAGTTGCCCACCCCTGATTCTAGCTCTTCCACCCAATGCCCCGCCCCCTTCAATTCAGTGTATTTCGGTCTTTCATGTGGGCGTTGCCTAATACAGCCCACCCCACTGATTTTAAATATTTGCATTATCCAGCCCACTGCTGACTGGGGGGGCTGGCAGAGGGCCTCGGCAAGCAACGTACGCCCCGCCGGCTCCTCCCACCAGCCATGATCTGCCTGCGTTGCATAGAGATGCCCAGTGGGTACCCCAGGGAGTAATGTTGGCTTTAGATGAGGAGCAACTTTTTGATGATCTTCCTCACTGACCTCCAACTGCGTTTTTTCAGGGGTTTGATTTGATGATTATTATTATTGGCCTATCAGGTTGTGATTTGTGTTGGGTCCATAAGGGACGGGGAGTGGGGGGGGCGGGGTCATTGGTGGAGAAGCTTTGAAGTTGTGGTGCGTTCCTCCTTCCTGTCCTGTAACATGCTCCTGTTTTGATCTCTCCTCAGGCCGGACGCGATAAGTATGAGCCCGCCGCCACATCCGAACATGAGAGCAAGAAGCAGAAGAAGGCGAAACGGAAGGAGAAGGACATGGACGAGCTGAAGAAGGAAGTCTCCATGGTGGGTAACGCTCCAGGAGGAGCCGCTGGTCTGCCCTCATGCTGGGGACACCTGGGACCAGATATCACTGTAGACTTAGAGGGGACCCCCGGGGCATTGCTTAGAAAGGACCTCGGGGACATTACTTGCTTGAAGGGTTCCATCAATCAATGGGGGGGGGGGGGGGGTCCCCCTCTGCCTTTTCTTCCGCGGCATTGCTTGCTGGGGGCTTGGAGGGTTTCCCCAATCAATGCTTGGGTAGGGTTGGGGGATGACCCCTCAAGCCTACATCACTGCTGTAGGATTGGGGGGTCACTTTGCCTTTTCTTTGGGGGGGGGGGCTAGAGGGGTCCCTCAATGTCTTAGGGGGGGTGATTTCTGTAGGCTTGAAGGGGTCCCCCATACCACAAGGTGAAAGTGAAATCAGGTTTGCCCAATAGTCTACTGAGCAGTTGCTTGCCCACCCAGGATGCAATGCTGTTCCTTGGAGTGGGGGCTAATTTACTGTCAGATTGGGGGCGGGTTGGAGGCAGGGGGGGTGAGGTTTGGAGGGCAGGGCTTCGACATTTTTCAGGAAGGTGCATTCCATTGGGGGGGTTGTGTGGGTTTACTAGCAGCACCTCCGCCCACCCATGGAATACGAGTGTCGCTGAGTTTGTGAGAACAAAGCAAACCCAAAGTAGCACCTCCTTTCTCCAACATGTGGGCCCCTTCTTGGCAGTGAGCACCCCGGTTTTTATTGTGGGATTTTGGAACCCCATTTCTAATCTCGAGATTTTTAATTTTTTTTGTACCTGATGGTGAATTTTCTGACTCCTCTCCCTACAGGAAGACCACAAGCTGAGCATGGAGGAATTGAACCGCAAGTACGGCACGGATCTGACACGGGTATGTCCACCGGTCAAAGCATTGCACACCCTGTCACCACCCCCCTGGGATTGCTTGTCATGTATGTATGTGTTTTTTAGGGTCACACCACTGCCCGGGCAGCCGAGATCCTGGCAAGAGATGGTCCAAACGCCCTCACCCCTCCTCCTACCACTCCGGAATGGGTAAAGTTTTGCCGTCAGCTCTTTGGAGGCTTCTCTATGCTGCTGTGGATCGGGGCCATCCTCTGTTTCCTTGCGTACGGTATCCTGGCAGCCACTGAAGAGGAACCGCAGAACGATAATGTAAGTGCTGACATTGCTGTGCCCTCCATGGCGGCATTCTCAAAAAGGCGACCTGAAGAGTAACGTTCTGTCCTTGTTTTATGCTGCAGCTCTACCTCGGTGTTGTCTTGTCAGCTGTCGTCATCATCACTGGCTGTTTCTCCTACTACCAAGAAGCAAAGAGCTCCAGGATCATGGAGTCCTTCAAGAACATGGTGCCCCAGGTAGGTAGTGACTGATCTATCATGGTGTAGAGACTGGTATGTGAGCATGTTCCTTGGGTAACTGGTTGACCATTCTCTTTTGGGGGGGAGGGGGGTGTAACTGGTTGGACTTGGTCTTTGGTGGGGGTAAGTGGGTGGTTGGTCTTTGGTGGGGGTAAGTGGTTGGTTGGTCTTTGGTGGGGGTAAGTGGTTGGTTGGTCTTTGGTGGGGGTAAGTGGTTGGTTGGTCTTTGGTGGGGGTAAGTGGTTGGCCTTTGGTCATTCGGGGGGTGTAACTGGTTGGGTTATGACTGGCAATGGGTGTGTAACTGGTTTGCCTTGGTCTTTGAGGGGGTAACTGGTTGCCATTATGACACGGCTTTCCTCTATCACAGCAAGCCTTGGTGATCCGAAGCGGTGAGAAGTTGAGCATTAACGCAGAAGAAGTTGTCCTTGGAGATCTGGTGGAGGTGAAAGGTGGAGACCGGATCCCAGCGGATCTCAGGATCATCTCTGCTCACGGTTGTAAGGTTAGTAGAAAAAGGTCAGGCCTTGTAATGTCTCCATGTCTTTTGATTACTGGATTCTTCAACTCGTCTGCTCTTCACCATAGGTGGACAACTCTTCCCTTACCGGAGAGTCCGAGCCCCAAACCCGATCTCCCGACTTCACCAATGAAAACCCTCTTGAGACCCGTAACATCGCCTTCTTCTCCACCAATTGCGTGGAAGGTCAGTAGAAGCTGCTGGGCCCTCGGCTTGATAGAGTGTCCTGCTGACCCTGCCTCACTCCCCTCTCCTCTCCCCTGTCCAGGCACTGCCCGTGGTATCGTTGTCAACACCGGTGACCGCACTGTCATGGGACGTATCGCCACTCTTG
Source organism: Rana temporaria (assembly GCF_905171775.1). Lineage (NCBI taxonomy): Eukaryota > Metazoa > Chordata > Amphibia > Anura > Ranidae > Rana > Rana temporaria. Next base: position 724,998 of record NW_024404415.1, on the reverse strand, counting down.
CCTCCGGTCTGGAAGGTGGCCGCACCCCTATCGCCGTTGAAATCGAGCATTTCATCCATATCATCACCGGTGTAGCCGTCTTCCTGGGCGTCAGCTTCTTCATCCTGTCGCTCATCCTGCAGTACAGCTGGCTGGAGGCCGTTATCTTCCTCATCGGTATCATTGTAGCCAACGTGCCTGAAGGGCTGCTGGCCACCGTCACGGTAAGTTAGAGATGGGATGCAGTGACTGGCCTGATTTCTGGAACCCAGAACGATGGTGTAACCCTTGCCACCCCCCCCCTTCCTCTCCTAGGTGTGCCTTACACTCACCGCTAAGCGCATGGCCCGCAAAAACTGCCTGGTTAAGAACTTGGAGGCTGTGGAAACTCTGGGATCTACCTCCACCATCTGTTCAGACAAGACCGGAACCCTCACCCAGAACCGGATGACCGTGGCACACATGTGGTTCGACAACCAGATCCACGAGGCCGACACCACAGAGAATCAGAGCGGTGAGTTTATAGGGGGGGGGCTTCTTGTATTAGAACAATAAGAGAACCGGTCTAGTGGTGGGCAAGCACCATCAGGTCTTTGTCATTCATACGGAAATCCTTTATTTGCCGCAGGTGCCTCCTTCGACAAAAGCTCTCCAACCTGGACCGCACTGTCCCGTGTCGCTGGGCTGTGTAACAGAGCTGTGTTCCAGGCTGGTCAGGAGAACACTCCTATTCTGAAGGTGAGGAACTTGGGTCAGGAAAGTCTGGACTAAGTTGGATAAGTGCTGGTACCCCCACCCTCTGTCATTGGGTGTCTCTTCAGGGCGAATGGCTAGTGGTGTTTCTCTGGGGTCTCCAAACTTATCTAACAAAGGGCCAATCTACTGTCCTTCAGAATTTAGGAGGGCTGGATTGTGGCCAGTGGGGGTAGGAAATGTCCTGAGCCCAGCATCGGTGAGAATAAATATGGCCTCAGGGCTGGTGGTCAGCAGGAGGGGTCGTGACCTCTTATTGGTATTCGTGGAAGAAATGGTGCCCCGTTGCTGGTGTCGGTGGGAGGAATAGTACCTGATAAAGGATAGCAAAGGGCCACATCCTGGCCCTTGGGCCACAGTTTGGAGACCCCTGCTTTTGATAAAACAGGACTTGGAAGAAAAAGTAGGTGTTAACCAGTTTAAGACCGAGCCTCCAGCCATGGGGGGGGGGTTTAAAGGAGGGGCTTTCAGCCATTGGGGGGGGGGGGGGGGGGGGGTTGGAGGAGGAGCTTCCAGCCATTGGGGGGGGGTTTGGAGGGAGGGAGCTTCCAGCCACGGTTCATATGTGGTCCGGTACAGTGGAGTGTATCTGTACGGTGATGCATGTGCCTGGGAAGACTTCCTTTATAGTCCAGCGTAGATGCAGACCAGTGGGGGAGGGGGTGGAATTTTACTTGGGCGCGGTCGCGTGTGAATGCACTTTAACACCCGCTGGTCTTCTGTTTTGCGGCAGCCATAGCCAGACCATGTTTTGTAGTGACCAGTCGGGTTCTGAATGGGAAGGTTGTACATGTTTAGAGCCTCCATCAGTGAGACTTGTTTTCGTGTAGCGCACTGTCTGACCTCCTGCGGGCGCGTAGACTGTGACGTTTCAGTAGCTGACTTATGATTGGTCTTGCAGAGAGACGTGGCCGGTGACGCCTCGGAATCGGCTCTGCTGAAATGCATCGAGCTGTGCTGCGGCTCCGTGAGGGACATGAGAGAAAAGAACACCAAAGTGGCCGAAATCCCCTTCAACTCCACCAATAAGTATCAGGTAAGTGGAGCCGCCCGGCCCTCCCCCCGGAGGGAGTCGCTTGTATGTGTCGGTGTGCTGCTGGGTGGCCTCTGTGAGCTTGCTGTAAGGCGGCCATGTGCTGCCGGGGAGGGGGGGAGGGTTACGAGGTGTCTGACTGCGTCTGTCAAGTCGGCTTAAAATAAACCTGTTATCTTAAGTGGAGAGCCGGATCTGTGTCAGTGCCTCACGCATGCTCCTCCGCCAGTACTGAGTGCAGACTTTTCTTCTCCTCCCCCTGTACTGGTCCTGAGGGTGCAGCATCTAGTCCCGGGCCGGTGTGGGAGCGATGGGCCGCTAATGGTAAATCGCTGCCATTTCCCCCCCCCCCCCCCCCAGCCGGCGGATTAGGTGATGCATGGCGCCCCTCCTTGATGTGATGAAATTGGGTGACCCCCGGTGGTCTGGCCCCTGGTCTGTTGGCAGGGTGAGGTGGAGCGGCGGTGCGGTGAAGCTTTACATTTCTCTGCGGGGCGGCCTAATCTCGTTAGTCAGCTTTCCCCTTCACTTTCCACACTAAGCTCCTTGCTCTGGATTTAGTGCCCTGAGCTTGGACATTCCTCAAGGCTTATCCCGTCCAGTAAAAGCCAGCGATTTGTGACTCTGTACACCGTGTGGTGCTGACAAGTCTGACCATGGCAGGCCCTAGATCTTCCATCCTTGCAATGATTGAACCTCAGGCCTAGATCTTCCATCCTTGCAATGATTGAGCCTCAGGCCTAGATCTTCCATCCTTGCAATGGGTGAGCCTCGGCCCTAGACCTTCCATCCTTGCAATGATTGAACCTCAGGCCTAGATCTTCCTTCCTTGCAATGGGTGAGCCTCAGGCCCTAGCTCTTCCATCCTTGCAATGATTGAGCCTCGGCCCTAGATCTTCCATCCTTACAATGATTGAACCTCAGGCCCTAGATCTTCCATCCTTGCAATGGGTGAGCCTCAGGCCCTAGACCTTCCATCCTTGCAATGGGTGAGCCTCGACCCTAGACCTTCCATCCTTGCAATGATTGAGCCTCGGCCCTAGATCTTCCATCCTTGCAATGATTGAGCCTCGGCCCTAGCTCTTCCATCCTTGCAATGATTGAACCTCAGGTCTAGATCTTCCATCCTTGCAATGATTGAGCCTCGGCCCTAGACCTTCCATCCTCGCAATGGGTGGTGAGCCCGGAGAGTTGATGTCACGACCCTCAAATTGTGAATATTAAATGGTGAGCGTACCAACCGGTAAGCTTATAATGGAGCGAGAAAACAAGTGGGGTTTACTACCGCTTTAAAAAAAAGTGGGGACCCCTTGTACCATGGACAGTGCAACAGGGGTGCCAACAAGCTGACTCAATGGGGACTCGGTATTGGAGGGTAGGTAGTACAGGTACAACTGTTTGGCATCCCTGTGTATCCATAGATTGTGCCGTTATGTAATGCTGCCTTGGTTCCAGATCATGAACCTTCCCAATAACCCCCCCCCCCCCCACTTCTCCTCTCTCCTCAGCTGTCTGTACACAAGAATGCCAATCCTAGCGAATCTCGTTACTTGCTGGTCATGAAGGGCGCCCCTGAGAGGATCCTGGACCGATGCACCACCATTTTGCAGCAGGGCAAAGAGCAGCCTCTGGATGAGGAACTGAAAGACTCCTTCCAAAACGCGTACCTGGAGCTGGGCGGCCTGGGTGAAAGAGTGCTCGGTGAGGGGGACTCCGGGGGATGGGATGCCGTCTGGGGGGGGGGGGGGTGTAACGCTGGAGCAATAGTCTGACTGTCCGTCTATCTTCTGTTTGCAGGCTTCTGTCACTTGGCTTTGTCTGATGAACAGTTCCCTGAGGGATTCCAGTTTGATTCGGAAGAGGTGAACTTCCCCACAGAGAACCTGTGCTTTGTTGGTCTGATCTCCATGATTGATCCCCCTCGTGCCGCTGTGCCCGACGCTGTGGGCAAATGCCGAAGTGCTGGCATCAAGGTGAGAAGCCAAAACCCATGGAGTCTTCCAACCTGTCGCTGAGAAGTGAAAAAAAGATTGAGGTCAACTACGAAGGTTTAATCACTTAAGCCACGGACCATTTGGCTGCCCAATGACCGGGCCACTTTTTGCGATTCGGCTCTGCTTCGCTTTAACTGACAAGTGCGTGGTCGTGCCTCAACTTTTTTTTTTTTCTCCCACAAATAGAGCTTTCTTTTGGTGGTATTTGATCACCTCCTGCGGTTTTATTTTTTGCGCTATAAACAAAACAACAATTTTGAAACCCCAATTTATTTTTATTTTTGCTATAATATCCCCAAAAATGTAAAGTGGGGGGGGGGGGGGGGATTCCTTAGTTTAGGTCGATACGTATTCTTATTGGTTAAAAAAAATTGCAATAAGCGTTTAGCGCAAACCAAAGTTATAGGGGATCGATTTATGGCTTTAATTTTTACTAGTAATGGTGGCGATCGCGTTTTTTTTTTTTTTCCGTGATTGCGATATTATTGGAGACACTTTGGCGCTATTTTGGGACCATTCATATTTGCACAGCGATCCGTGTTATAAAAATGCACTTATTACTGTGTAAATGACACTGGAAGGGGATAACTAGAAGGGGACACTGAAGGGGTTAAGTGTGTCCTAGGGAGTGATTCTAACTGTAGGGTGGGGGAGGGGTGGGCTGTGTGTCACATGACACTGATCACTACTCCTGATCGCATGGAGCTGTGATCAGTGTCCTGTCGCTAGGCAGAATGGGGAAATGCTTGTTTACATAGACATCTCCCTGTTCTTCGTCTGTGACACGATCACGGATATCCCTGCGGACATCGGTGTCCAAAGGACCCCGGGATCACACTTGTGGAGCTTGCGGCGGGGGTGCGCGCCCACAATGCCGCGTCTTAAAGGTGACGTGCAGGTACATTAATCTGCCCAGCCGTGACGTTCTGCTGATGTATATCGGTGTGAGCCGGTCGGCAAGCGGTTCATACAGAAAGTGAGGTGTGCGGGTTCCATCAGCTAGAAGTCTCATGAAAGGTCTAAGATGGAAGATCGCTTTATTTTGGCCAACAAATGTTATCGCTTCTTCTCTTCTGCAGGTTATCATGGTCACCGGAGACCACCCTATCACAGCAAAGGCCATAGCCAAGGGTGTGGGCATCATCTCTGAGGGTAACGAGACTGTGGAGGACATCGCTGCCAGGCTTAACATTCCAGTCAACCAAGTGAACCCAAGGTAGGTTGTAGGCAAAGCACCCCCCCAAGGTAGGTTATAGACGAAGCCCCCCCCAAGGTAGGTTGTAGGTGACGCCCCCAAGATATGTTCACAGGTCATCTGGGTGAAGATGTATGGCAGGAAGCGAGGTCGCCCAACTTCCCCCAAACCAGAGGGCTGGAAATGACTTTAAAACACAATTCTGGCCAAAATGATGGCGCCAGAGCGGGCTGTGGTTAGAAACTGTTGGGTTGTTTTTGTGGTGACCCCCAAACTTCTATTAGGGTAGGTTGTTGGACTCCTTTCTGGTTTCCTAAAATTCTTTGCTTGTTCGTTCTCTTCCCCAGAGATGCCAAGGCTTGTGTGATCCATGGCTCCGATCTGAAGGACATGGCTCCCGAGCAAATCGATGACATTCTGCGACACCACACTGAGATCGTCTTCGCCAGAACCTCCCCCCAGCAGAAGCTGATCATCGTGGAAGGATGCCAGAGACAGGTGAGACCCGAGTTCCCTTTTCTTGACCATGAAATGTATACGGCTCCATGGGGCAGCTCCTGACCTGGTGGTCTCCCTTTTTTGCAGGGCGCCATTGTAGCTGTGACTGGTGACGGTGTCAATGACTCTCCCGCCTTGAAGAAAGCCGACATTGGTATTGCTATGGGTATCTCCGGCTCTGATGTCTCTAAGCAGGCAGCTGACATGATTCTGCTGGATGACAACTTTGCCTCCATTGTGACCGGTGTGGAAGAAGGTGAGTCTCCATTCTGAGGGGGGGGGTCTCATAGAACGAGATCTGCTTGGACTTTGCATGACGGTGGCTTTTTCTCTCTCTCGTAGGACGTCTGATCTTTGATAACCTGAAGAAATCCATTGCCTACACCCTGACCAGTAACATTCCAGAGATCACACCCTTCCTCATCTTCATCATCGCCAACATCCCTCTGCCCCTGGGTACCGTCACAATCCTGTGTATCGATCTGGGTACAGACATGGTGAGTGCTGCGTGGGCCAATAACTGGGGGCGGGGGGTCTCAGGAGAGCGGAAGGGGAGGAGGTTCTTGGAGTCGGACGTTTATCTCGAAGACACCATGAATCTCCTGATTTGGTCCTCTTTCACTCGGGACCCTTTAACTTGTGGGGGCGAGGAATTTGGAATGCTGTGAATATCTCCTAACTGGTCTTCTCTCTCAGGTCCCAGCTATCTCCCTGGCTTATGAACAAGCAGAAAGTGACATCATGAAGAGACAGCCCAGGAACCCCAAGACAGACAAGCTGGTGAATGAGCGGCTCATCAGTATGGCATATGGACAGATTGGTGAGTGTATGGTATATGGGGGGGGCTACACTAGTGACATGAGGCTTTACAGGGAGCTTATAAGGAGGGTGTAGAGGGTGTTGTAGGAAGAACCTTCTAGAAGATTATATGGGGGGGGGGGGGACGATGAGCATATAGTGTAGAGGGGAGTTGCAAATGGATAAAGTGGGCTTTTCTGAGGGTGTGTAGGACATTGCATTAGGGAGGGAAGGGTTGATAACTGATGCTTCTGTATGCTGTAGTATTGCTGCCTTCAATTTGGTCATGGGGATGTCCTGTAGATACCCTCCAGGCTGGTGTCCATGTTTAGGTACAATCCTGTAGAGCCTCCTAGGCTGGAGCTCATTGGGGGTCCGTCCTGTAGAGCCTCCTAGGCTGGAGCTCATTGGGGATCCTTCCCGTAGAGCCTCCTAGGCTGGAGCTCATTGGGGGTCCGTCCTGTAGAGCCTCCTAGGCTGGAGATCATTGGGGGTCCGTCCTGTAGAGCCTCCTAGGCTGGAGCTCATTGGGGGTCCGTCCTGTAGAGCCTCCCAGGCTGGAGCTCATTGGGGGTCCGTCCTGTAGAGCCTCCCAGGCTGGAGCTCATTGGGGGTCCGTCCTGTAGAGCCTCCCAGGCTGGAGCTCATTGGGGGTCCGTCCTGTAGAGCCTCCTAGGCTGGAGCTCATTGGGGATCCTTCCTGTAGAGCCTCTTAGGCTGGAGCTCATTGGGGGTCCGTCCTGTAGAGCCTCTTAGGCTGGAGCTCATTGGGGGTCCGTCCTGTAGAGCCTCCCAGGCTGGAGCTCATTGGGGATCCGTCCTGTAGAGCCTCCCAGGCTGGAGCTCATTGGGGGTCCGTCCTGTAGAGCCTCCTAGGCTGGAGCTCATTGGGGATCCGTCCTGTAGAGCCTCCTAGGCTGGAGCTCATTGGGGGTCCGTCCTGTAGAGCCTCCTAGGCTGAAGTTCCTGCTGGGTGCAGCATACGTTGTGCCCTTTTCTTTCCAGTCATTGCTCTGTAACAATCACTAACCCACCTGCACATCTATTTTTCAGGTATGATCCAAGCTCTGGGTGGGTTCTTCACCTACTTTGTCATCTTGGCGGAGAACGGCTTCCTGCCCTCAACGCTGTTGGGCATCCGTGTGAACTGGGACGACCGCTGGGTCAACGATGTAGAAGACAGCTATGGACAGCAGTGGGTGAGTCTTCGCTGGTTTATGGTGCTGCAGACAGAGCGTCATGTATAGAGTGTTGGGGGTGGGGGGATGAGTGCTGTAAATTGGCAATGTCAGACTTACCCGTATCCTCCGCCTTCCCACAGACCTATGAGCAGAGGAAGATTGTGGAGTTCACCTGTCACACGTCATTCTTCGTCAGTATTGTGGTTGTCCAGTGGGCTGATTTGATCATCTGTAAGACCAGAAGGAACTCCGTCTTCCAGCAGGGCATGAAGTGAGTAAATCCTGGAGATTGGGGGGGGGGGAGAACTGTGCCTAGTCATTGCCTTGTTCACTCACCCGTGTAATAATCCCCCCTCTTATCTCCACAGGAACAAGATCCTGATCTTTGGACTCTTTGAGGAGACCGCACTGGCCGCCTTCCTGTCCTATTGTCCCGGTATGGACGTGGCTCTCCGCATGTACCCACTAAAGTAAGTCTTCCTCAGGGAAAGAGGGGTTCTTCTATCTGTAGCTTTCCCAGGAATGGTTATCTGAAAGGGTCTGTAGCCTTCCTCAGGGGGGTGGTGCCTGTAGCCTTCCTCAGGGGGGTGGTGCCTGTAGCCTTCCTCAGGGGGGTGGTGCCTGTAGCCTATCTGCCCAGGGTAGTTTTGTATATCGCAGACTATTTAAACCTCTGCATTTGTTTTTGTTTTTAGACCAACCTGGTGGTTCTGTGCCTTCCCATACTCCCTGATCATCTTTATCTATGATGAAATCCGTAAACTGATAATCAGGCGCAGCCCTGGTGGTGAGTATCGTTCCTGTGTGTGTGTGTGTGCCCCCTCCTCCCATGTGTGTCCGTCCCCTCCCGTGTGCGTGTGCCCTCCTATGTACTGGCTCGGCACCCTCTGACCTCACTCTTTCTCTCTTCTTGCAGGCTGGGTGGAAAAGGAATCTTATTATTAAACCTACAGGTTTTTGTCCCATCATTTCACAACGTCATCCTCACTCCCCGCCCCCCCCCCGCCCCCCCCCGTCTGCCTGCACCCCCCCCCCCCCCCACTCGTTCCTGCGTGCACCTGTTCGGCTCGGCCTGTTCCCGTTTTTGGAAGACATGCATCGAGGGGCGCAGCTTGGTCTGTGTGCGTCCGTACAGAGTTCTCATTGTGCCTTCTCTGGTTTAGTTTTTGTAAGGGAGCACGACGTCTGAGAGATGTTTTATAAATATATTATAAATATATATCTGCATTTTTACAAATAAAGTTGGGGTTTGAAGAGGTCTCCGTCTGCTGTCTGCTTATTTACCCAACCGTGCCTGGGCTCTGAGGGGGGGCATCATATCGGGTGGGGGCTGGGTGTCATGCTAATCTGCAGAGAGGTGACATGTGGGGCTGTATCTAGAGGGGGGGGGGTGGTAACAAACACAGAAGTAACTAAAGATCTGGGAAGGGGCATCATTTTAAAGTGCGTGTGATGAATGGTGGGGCAATAAAATGTGAAAAATTCCGGTGACAACTCTTCAAGCCAAAGGTATAGATAAAATCTGCTTACCAGAGAACTGTTGGACCCGATAACGGATCGATCATGCGGTATCCTATCCGGCTAGTGGACCAAACTAAGCGGGAAATCCTGAAGAGTGTAGAGGACCCCAATGGGCCCAATATTCCCTCCGCTGAAGGTTTGATCCAGTGCGAATATCCCAACCATGTGAGTGGCTAGGGCATCGATAGGAATCCACATGACCTCTCAGTTCTGGTGAATAAGACCCCCTTTCAAGGGTGATTGGGGACCAACTGGAGAGACTCCAAGCTTTCATCCACAAAACATGAAGAGAAAAAAAATAGGGGCTCCGATGGTGCAGGTCAAAAGGGTATAATTAAAAAATAACGACATGCAGGATAAAAGTGATCAGTTCAATAAAAAAAAGGGGGGGGGGGAATATGGGGAGCGGTGTACCTGGACTGACGCGTTTCGTTCCAAATTGGACCTTACTGGGGCAATAAAAATGTAATCTTGCATTTGGTTTCTCTCCCCACAAAGTAATGCTCTCTTTGACATTGGTGGTCGGGGAGGGCCCAGAAAAAAAAATCTTCTACAATGGTGGTCATTGGGGAGCCCCAGTAATGTTCTCTTCTACAATGGTGGACACTGGGAATCCAGTCACCTGTCTTATTGCGTTGGTCAGTGGGGAGGGCCCCAGTAACATGTCGTCTTGTGGTGGCCATTGGGGAACCCCAACAAGCTCCCCTCTTGCAGTGGTGGCCATTGGAGCCCCAGTAATGTTCTCTCCTACAATGGTGGAGACTGGATCCACAGTAACCTGTCCTTACGTTGGTCAGTAACATGTGGTTGGTAGGGAGCCCCAACAAGGTCCCCCTCTTGCGATGGTGGCCACTGGGGAGCCCCAACAAGGTCCCCCTCTTGTGATGGTGGCCACTGGGGAGCCCCAACAAGGTCCCCCTCTTGCGATGGTGGAGACCCCATCATAGTGCTGCTCAAAGCAAGTTCCCCCGTCCCAGTCTGCCCCCCTATAGAGGTGCGGTCCCTGTCAAGCCAACTCTCTCAATCGTCCTCAATGCTGTCATCGCATACAAGCTCCTGGGTGGGAGGTGGCTCAATGGGGACTAGTGAGGCAAAACCAGTATATATTGTGATGTTCTCTGTGTGTGTGTGTGTGTGTGGAAGGGTCATCCCTACAAGACTACAATTTACCTGTCTCGTGGCCACGATCCACCTGTTGCTGACCCCAGTCTAGAGGATTGGCTGGTGTTCCCTTCATGAGATTGGCGTTGATGTCACATGATGCTGGGAGACTTGGGTGTCACCTGAACGGTGGGTCTGCAGTGACCCATCGTGATGATGAATCCCAGAACAGATGACGGCTGACCGTTTGTCTCCTTCCCCTCACATGACCAACAGCCCAAGTCTGAAAATTTAGGACTTTTTTATGCAAATCTTTGCTGGGAATGGCCACACCCTCCTAGCCGCCCACTGATGGGGAACCTCGGCACCCCAGATGTTTTGGAACTACATTTCCCATGATGCTCAGGCACTCTGCAGTGTAGGTGAGCATCATGGGAAACGTAATTCCAAGGTTCTCCATCACTGCTCTAGCCCCTCCCATCATAAGCAACCAATTACAAGGTCAGGGGGAATGGCCAGCTTTTGACTTTTCCTTCTGAAGTCTGAGTGCCCTGGTGGAATATGAGCGCCTGGCACCTCCTATATATACTTCTCACCAGTGCTGAGGGGGATGTACGGGGTCTGCTGACCATCTCTTCAAGGGACTGCTATAGAATAAGAACATCCAGCCAACCTAATGGTGTTGCCAACATCCCTGAGAGTACAATCAGAAGGCAGTACCCCCCCCCCCCCCCCCCCAATATATGGGCTTTAGAGGCAGCAGAGTATATTAACCACTTAAGACCCGGACCATTATGCAGGTACAGGACCAGGCCCCTTTCTCTTCTGTTCGTGGACGGACACAGCAGCAATTGACCTTAGGGTTATATACCTTCCTTTCAGGAGATGACTAGGCAGAAAAAACAGCACTTCAAGTGTTAAAACACTTCTCAGTATAGCACCTCCTGGGCGGGCCCCTTGGGTACATCCCTCTCCATCATGCAGCCCCAGTTTTTTTTTTCTGCCTAGCGTAAGAAGACATGGCTCCTCTGGGCCCATGTGCTCGAGTTTTTTTTCGCTTTTATTTTGAGATTCGGCACTGCGTCGCTCTAACTGACAATTGCGCGGTCTTGCGACGTGGCTCCCAAACAAAATTGGCGTTTTTTTTGTTTTTTTTTTCCCCCCCACAAATAGAGCTTTATTTTGGTGGTATTTGATCACCTCTGCGGTTTTTATTTTTTTGCGCTATAAACAAAAATAGAGCGACAATTGCGAAAAAAATGCAATATTTTTTACTATAATAAATATCCCCCAAAAATATATAAACTTTTTTCTTTTCCTCATTTTAGGCCGATACGTATTCTTCCTATTATTGGTAAAAAAATCGCAATAAGCATTTATCGGTTGGTTTGCGCAAAAGTTATAGCGTTTAAAAAATGGGGGGTAGATTTATGGCATTTTTATGAATTTATTATTTTTTTTTTTTACTACTAATGGCGGCAATTTTTTTTCGTGACTGCAACATTATGGCGGATACTTCGGACAATTTTGACACATTTTTGTGTCACAGTTTGGCGCCATTCCATGAGTGTGCGCAATTTTAATGCCTGACATGTTAGGTATCTATTTACTCGGCGTAACATCTTTCACAAAAAATTTGAGCTAACTTTACTGTTTTTGTTATTTTTTTTTTTTAATTCATGAAACCATTTTTTTTACAAAAAAAGCGTTTGAAAAATGATTGCGCAAATACCGTGCAAGATAAAGTTGCAATGACCGCCATTTTATTCCCTAGAGCAGTGATGGAGAACCTCGGCACCCCAGATGTTTTGAAACCTCATTTCCCATGATTCTCATGCACTCTGCAGTGGAGCATCATGGGAAATGTAGTTCCAAAACATCTGGGGGGCCGAGGCTTCCCCATCACTGCCCTAGGGTGTCTGCTAAAAACCCCATATATAATGTTTGGGGATTCTGAGAGGAAACCTCCCCGATAAATCACTGATAAAATGCCGCCAAAGCAGGGGGCGGGAACTGCATCAAGACCTCCCCATGGGAGGTCGGCAGCGGCTGCTCCTCCAGCTTTCAGACATCCAATAGGATGGCCTGGCACTTTGGCCAATAGGGAAATAGGTCTTACTGACCTGACTGATTGGTGAGAAGGCACTGTATAGTGAAAAAAATAGCAAAAATTCATTGGCTATGGTCACAAAATTGGATCGGGGGGAGGACGAGGACACTCTCAGTGGGAAGAATACTCCTCCCATTGGTGGTCAGTGGGAGTCATGTTCACCTACCATTGGTGGTCAGTGGGAGGCATGTTCACCTTCCATTGGTGGTCAGCGGGAGTCACGTTCACCTTCCATTGGTGGTCAGTGGGAGTCATGTTCACCTTCCATTGGTGGTCAGTGGAAGTCATGTTCACCTTCCATTGGTGGTCAGCGGAAGTCATGTTCACCTTCCATTGGTGGTCAGTGGGAGTCATGTTCACCTCACATTGGTGGTCAGTGGGAGTCATGTTCACCTCACATTGGTGGTCAGTGGGAGTCATGTTCACCTCACATTGGTGGTCAGCGGGAGTCATGTTCACCTCACATTGGTGGTCAGCGGAAGTCATGTTCACCTTCCATTGGTGGTCAGCGGGAGTCACGTTCACCTTCCATTGGTGGTCAGTGGGAGTCATGTTCACCTTCCATTGGTGGTCAGTGGGAGTCATGTTCACCTTCCATTGGTGGTCAGTGGGAGTCATGTTCACCTTCCATTGGTGGTCAGTGGGAGTCATGTTCACCTTCCATTGGTGGTCAGTGGAGTCATGTTCACCTTCCATTGGTGGTCAGCGGGAGTCATGTTCACCTTCCATTGGTGGTCAGTGGAAGTCATGTTCACCTTCCATTGGTGGTCAGTGGGAGTCACCTTCCATTGGTGGTCAGTGGAAGTCATGTTCACCTTCCATTTGGTGGTCAGTGGGAGTCATGTTCACCTTCCATTGGTGGTCAGTGGGAGTCATGTTCACCTTCCATTGGTGGTCAGTGGGAGTCATGTTCACCTTCCATTGGTGGTCAGTGGGAGTCATGTTCACCTTCCATTGGTGGTCAGTGGGAGTCATGTTCACCTTCCATTGGTGGTCAGTGGGAGTCATGTTCACCCTTCCATTGGTGGTCAGTGGGAGTCATGTTCACCCTTCCATTGGTGGTCAGTGGGAGTCATGTTCACCTTCCATTGGTGGTCAGTGGGAGTCATGTTCACCTCACATTGGTGGTCAGTGGGAGTCACCTTCCATTGGTGGTCAGTGGGAGTCATGTTCACCTTCCATTGGTGGTCAGTGGAAGTCATGATCACCTTCCATTGGTGGTCAGTGGGAGTCATGTTCACCTTCCATTGGTGGTCAGTGGGAGTCATGTTCACCTTCCATTGGTGGTCAGTGGGAGTCATGTTCACCTTCCATTGGTGGTCAGCGGGAGTCATGTTCACCTTCCATTGGTGGTCAGTGGAAGTCATGTTCACCTTCCATTGGTGGTCAGTGGGAGTCACCTTCCATTGGTGGTCAGTGGAAGTCATGTTCACCTTCCATTTGGTGGTCAGTGGGAGTCATGTTCACCTTCCATTTGGTGGTCAGTGGGAGTCATGTTCACCTTCCATTGGTGGTCAGTGGGAGTCATGTTCACCTTCCATTGGTGGTCAGTGGGAGTCATGTTCACCTTCCATTGGTGGTCAGTGGGAGTCATGTTCACCTTCCATTGGTGGTCAGTGGGAGTCATGTTCACCCCTTCCATTGGTGGTCAGTGGGAGTCATGTTCCCCCTTCCATTGGTGGTCAGTGGGAGTCATGTTCACCTTCCATTGGTGGTCAGTGGGAGTCATGTTTCACCTCACATTGGTGGTCAGTGGGAGTCACCTTCCATTGGTGGTCAGTGGGAGTCATGTTCACCTTCCATTGGTGGTCAGTGGAAGTCATGATCACCTTCCATTGGTGGTCAGTGGGAGTCATGTTCACCTTCCATTGGTGGTCAGTGGGAGTCATGTTCACCTTCCATTGGTGGTCAGTGGGAGTCATGTTCACCTTCCATTGGTGGTCAGTGGAAGTCATGTTCACCTTCCATTGGTGGTCAGTGGGAGTCATGTTCACCTTCCATTGGTGGTCAGTGGGAGTCATGTTCACCTTCCATTGGTGGTCAGTGGGAGTCATGTTCACCTTCCATTGGTGGTCAGTGGGAGTCATGTTCACCTTCCATTGGTGGTCAGTGGAAGTCATGTTCACCTTCCATTGGTGGTCAGTGGGAGTCATGTTCACCTTCCATTGGTGGTCAGTGAGCAGAAGGGCCCCTTACAGATGGTGGTCCTTTTATCTGAGGGTCGTGGAATCCCCGGCCCCCTCTAGTCTAGATGAACGCCGGTTGCAATGTTCGGGGTTTTCAGGCTTGATGTAGAGTGCCGCCTTACATGGGTGGCAGTCCTAGGACACTCGGGACATCCGCTGAACGTGGCTGGAGGCCGTCGGACACAATGGGGTATTGTTCTACTGCCAGCATCCTGTGACGGCCCGGCGTGGGCCACACTGATCTCTGGGCTGATATCCCGGGGGGTCGGACACACAGTGCGGGGGACCACATGATTAGAAAGACTTGACTCGTCAGGTGTGCAGATCCTTTACCTGGGAGACGTTCTCCGCCCATCACAAGGCAGCTGAGCTCCTCCTCCTCGGGAGTCTATGGATCGGAGCTCAGGCCGGACTCCACAAAGGGTTAAATCTCTTGTGAGGATAAGCCGGCTGAGCCGCCCTTCAAGGGGCTACACAAGTCTCCTGACTGCGGGGCGGAGGGGGTCACACAACCCCCAGGACCCGTCAATGAGCCAAGTGTTCAACGCCAGGCCCTCCCCTGTCACCGGGCCAATCAGAGCTCCCCGCCGTCGCCTTGTGGTCTGAGGGCAAAACCAAAACCACCGCTGATGTCTGTACCAAGCAATGCCAAGGCTTTTATATATAATATCACACACACAGGGCGCCATCCGGAAAGGATTCACAGAGCTTCACTTTTTCTACATTTTGTTATCTTACAGCCGTATTCCAAAATGGAGAAAATTCATTATTTTCCTCCAAATTCTACAAACATTCCCCGAAATGACAACGTGAGAGAAGATTGTTTGAAATATTTGCAAATTTATTAAAAATTAAAACCAAAAAATTCTCATGTACATTAATATCACAGGCTCCTCCCATGTACAGAAGTATCACAGGCTCCTCCCATGTACAGAAGTATCACAGGCTCCTCCCATGTACAGAAGTATCACAGGCTCCTCCCACGTACAGAAGTATCACAGGCTCCTCCCACGTACAGAAGTATCACAGGCTCCTCCCATGTACAGAAGTATCACAGGCTCCTCCCATGTACACAAGTATCACATTGTGCCGGGTACATTGATGGGTACGTTGTGCCGGGTACATTGATGGGTACGTTGTGCCGGGTACGTTGGTGGGTACGTTGGTGGGTACGTTGTGCTGGGTATATTGGTGGGTACGTTGTGCCGGGTACGTTGGTGGGTACGTTGTGCCGGGTACGTTGATGAGTACGTTGTGCCGGGTACGTTGGTGGGTACGTTGTGCCGGGTACATTGGTGGGTACGTTGGTGAGTACGTTGTGCCGGGTACGTTGGTGAGTACGTTGTGCCGGGTACGTTGGTGGGTACGTTGTGCCGGGTACGTTGGTGGGTACGTTGGTGGGTACGTTGTGCTGGGTATATTGGTGGGTACGTTGTGCCGGGTACGTTGGTGGGTACGTTGTGCCGGGTACATTGGTGGGTACGTTGTGCCGGGTACGTTGATGAGTACGTTGTGCCGGGTACGTTGGTGGGTACGTTGTGCCGGGTACATTGGTGGGTACGTTGGTGAGTACGTTGTGCCGGGTACGTTGGTGAGTACGTTGTGCCGGGTACGTTGGTGGGTACGTTGTGCCGGGGACGCTGTACCAGGTACATTGGTGGGTACGTTGTGCCGGGCAGACCATGCGGCTAAGCACACTGTGTGCCATGAATCCCTCCTTTGTGCTGAGGGGTGTAATCAGAGCCGGGTACATTGGTGAGTACATTTTGGTGGGTACGTTTTGGTGGGTACGTTGTGCCGGGTACGTTGGTGAGTACGTTGTGCCGGGTACATTGGTGAGTACGTTGTGCCGGGTACATTGGTGGGTACATTGTGCCGGGTACGTTGGTGCGTAAGTCTTGGTGGGTACGTTGTGACGGGTACGTTGGTGAGTACGTTGTGCCGGGTACATTGGTGGGTACGTTGTTGGGTACGTTGTGCCGGGTACGTTGATGAGTACGTTGTGTCGGGTACGTTGGTGGGTACGTTGTGCCGGGTACATTGGTGGGTACGTTGTGCCGGGTACGTTGATGAGTACGTTGTGCCGGGGATGCTGTACCAGGTACATTGGTGGGAACGTTTGTGCCGGGTACGTTGGCGAGTACGTTGTGCCGGGTACGTTGGTGGGTACGTTGTGCCGGGTACGTTGGTGGGTACGTTGTGCCGGGGACGCTGTACCAGGTACATTGGTGGGAACGTTGTGCCGGGTACGTTGGCGAGTACGTTGTGCCGGGTACGTTGGTGGGTACGTTGTGCCGGGTACGTTGGTGGGTACGTTGTGCCGGGGACGCTGTACCAGGTACATTGGTGGGTACGTTGTGCCGGGGATGCTGTACCAGGTACATTGGTGGGTACGTTGTGCCGGGTACGTTGGTGGGTACGTTGTGCCGGGGACGCTGTACCAGGTACATTGGTGGGTACGTTGTGCCGGGTACGTTGATGAGTACGTTGTGCCGGGTACGTTGGTGGGTACGTTGTGCCGGGTACATTGCTGGGTACGTTGGTGAGTACGTTGTGCCGGGTACGTTGGTGAGTACGTTGTGCCGGGTACGTTGGTGGGTACGTTGTGCCGGGGACGCTGTACCAGGTACATTGGTGGGTACGTTGTGCCGGGCAGACCATGCGGCTAAGCACACTGTGTGCCATGAATCCCTCCTTTGTGCTGAGGGGTGTAATCAGAGCCGGGTACATTGGTGAGTACATTTTGGTGGGTACGTTTTGGTGGGTACGTTGTGCCGGGTACGTTGGTGAGTACGTTGTGCCGGGTACATTGGTGAGTACGTTGTGCCGGGTACATTGGTGGGTACATTGTGCCGGGTACGTTGGTGCGTAAGTCTTGGTGGGTACGTTGTGACGGGTACGTTGGTGAGTACGTTGTGCCGGGTACATTGGTGGGTACGTTGTTGGGTACGTTGTGCCGGGTACGTTGATGAGTACGTTGTGTCGGGTACGTTGGTGGGTACGTTGTGCCGGGTACATTGGTGGGTACGTTGTGCCGGGTACATTGGTGGGTACGTTGTGCCGGGTACGTTGATGAGTACGTTGTGCCGGGGATGCTGTACCAGGTACATTGGTGGGAACGTTGTGCCGGGTACGTTGGCGAGTACGTTGTGCCGGGTACGTTGGTGGGTACGTTGTGCCGGGTACGTTGGTGGGTACATTGTGCCGGGGACGCTGTACCAGGTACATTGGTGGGAACGTTGTGCCGGGTACGTTGGCGAGTACGTTGTGCCGGGTACGTTGGTGGGTAACGTTGTGCCGGGTACGTTGGTGGGTACGTTGTGCGGGGACGCTGTACCAGGTACATTGGTGGGTACGTTGTGCCGGGGGATGCTGTACCAGGTACATTGGTGGGTACGTTGTGCCGGGTACGTTGGTGGGTACGTTGTGCCGGGGACGCTGTACCAGGTACATTGGTGGGTACGTTGTGCCGGGGACGCTGTACCAGGTACATTGGTGGGTACGTTGTGCCGGGGACGCTGTACCGGGTACATTGGTGGGTACGTTGTGCCGGGGACGCTGTACCGGGTACATTGGTGGGTACGTTGTGCCGGGTACGTTGATGGGTACGTTGTGCCGGGTACATTGGTGGGTATGTTGTGCCGGGTACGTTGGTGGGTACGTTGTGCCGGGGACGCTGTACCAGGTACATTGGTGGGTACGTTGTGCCGGGGACGCTGTACCAGGTACATTGGTGGGTACGTTGTGCCGGGTACATTGGTGGGTACGTTGTGCCGGGTACGTTGATGAGTACGTTGTGCCGGGGATGCTGTACCAGGTACATTGGTGGGAACGTTGTGCCGGGTACGTTGGCGAGTACGTTGTGCCGGGTACGTTGGTGGGTACATTGTGCCGGGGATGCTGTACCAGGTACATTGGTGGGTACGTTGTGCCGGGTACGTTGGTGGGTACGTTGTGCCAGGGACGCTGTACCAGGTACATTGGTGGGTACGTTGTGCCGGGGACGCTGTACCAGGTACATTGGTGGGTACGTTGTGCCGGGTACGTTGGTGAGTACGTTGTGCCGGGTACGTTGGTGGGTACGTTGTGCCGGGTACATTGGTGGGTACGTTGTGCCGGGTACGTTGGTGGGTACGTTGTGCCGGGGACGCTGTACCAGGTACATTGGTGGGTACGTTGTGCCGGGGACGCTGTACCAGGTACATTGGTGGGTACGTTGTGCCGGGGACGCTGTACCAGGTACATTGGTGGGTACGTTGTGCCGGGGATGCTGTACCAGGTACATTGGTGGGTACGTTGTGCCGGGTACGTTGGTGGGTACGTTGTGCCGGGGACGCTGTACCAGGTACATTGGTGGGTACGTTGTGCCGGGGGACGCTGTACCAGGTACATTGGTGGGTACGTTGTGCCGGGGACGCTGTACCAGGTACGTTGGTGGGTACGTTGTGCCGGGGACGCTGTACCAGGTACGTTGGTGGGTACGTTGTGCCGGGGACGCTGTACCAGGTACATTGGTGGGTACGCTGTGCCGGGGATGCTGTACCAGGTACGTTGTTGGGTACGTTGTGCCGGGGATGCTGTACCAGGTACATTGGTGGGTACGTTGTGCCGGGGATGCTGTACCAGGTACGTTGTTGGGTACGTTGTGCCGGGTACGTTGGTGGGTACGTTGTGCCGGGCAGGCCATGCCGCTGAGCACACTGTGTGCCATGAATCCCTCCTTTGTGCTGAGGGGTGTAATCAGAGCCTCCATGAAGGCTGCTCCGGTCTCGGTGTTGCGGGGGGGGGTGTGGTCGGGGACAGAACAAAGCACAGGCAGTGTTTGCGTCATTGGGGGGGGGGGGGACATTCCTGGAGCTCGGGGACATTTTCCACAATCACCTGATCCTATCACTGCTCATTATATGTGAGGATGGACGGTGACATACAGGCGCCCCCCTCCCCCTCCTCTGTTTTCTGATCTCCCTGAGCCGCGTTACATGTGACCAGCGCCAGAGATAGCGAGTCCAGAGAGGGGCGGCTCGATCCAAAAGAGTGGACCTGGGGTGCCGGTACATGAGGGATCGCCGCTCCCCACCAACCTCCCATTCTTCCCAACACACTGCCCCTTCCTGCACCTCCCTTCATCAGGGCTGAGGAGCTCACTCTGCGCTGCACATCGGCGGCATCATTTGCCTTATAGCCAGTAATCAGCAGAGTGCGACCCCTGGGAGGTGCCGAGGACTCCGGGTATGATGGCCCATGGACTTGTTTCCATGTGTGTGGTATGATGGCCCATGGACTCATGCAACCCCAGACCATGACCCTCCCACCACCATGCCTGACTGTAGACAAGACACACTTGTCTTTGTACTCCTCACCTGGTTGCCGCCACATACGCTTGTCACCAATTTGCAGTACAGACCCCCCCTCCACTAATTACAGATCCCCCCCATTAAGTACAGACCCCTCCATCAATATAGACCCCCTCCCTCAGTATAGACCTCCCCCTCAGTATAGACCCCTCCATCAGTGCAGACCCCCCCATCAGTACAGACACCCCCACCTAAGTCCAGCAACCCCCTCAGTGCAGACCCCCCAGCAGTACAGACACCCCCCAGCAGTACAGACACCCCCCAGCAGTGGCACAGCTAATCAGGGGTAGTTAGAGGTGCGTGCTGCTACCCACGGGTGTCACCCAGGTGCGGCCCACACCCCCCGCACCCCCCTAGCAACGCCTCTGGCTGGCAGCACTCATACGTCTATTTCCCAAAGACAACCTCTGGATATGACGCTGATCACGTGACCTCAACTTCCTCGGAGGACCATGGCGAGGCGGGGGAAGGGAACCCGTCCTGTTATACCGCTGGGTGGTCCCGGCCCCCGTGCTGCAGATCAGTCTCAGGGTCTTGGCGATCTTCGTATATCCTCGGCCATCTTTATGTAGAGACACAATTCTTTATATCAGATCCTCAGAGAGTTCTTTGCCATGAGGGGCCATGTTGTCCTTCCAGTGACCAGAGAGAGTGAGAGCGATAACACCACATTTATCACACCTGAGACCTTGTAACACTAACGAGTCATGTGACACCGGGGGGAGGGAAAATGGCTAATTGGACCCAATTTGGAGATTTTTACTTAGGGGTGTCCTCACTTTTGTTGCCAGTGGTTTAGACATAAATGGCTGTGTGTTGAGTTATTTGGTATACAAACTGTACACTCCTCCCCCCCCCTGTGTACACCCCTCCCCCCCCTGTGTACACCCCTCCCCCCTGTACACTCACTACACAACATTGTAGATTCACATAGGTAGATTCACAAAGAGTTAGGCCGGCTTAAGCCGACCTAACTCAGAGTCTGCGCCGACCTATGTGTAAGCGTATGCTCAAACAGAGATACACTTAAACATATCTAAGATAGGAGGGCTTGCGCCGTCCTATCTTAGATTGCAATGTTTTGGCTGACCGCTAGGTGGCGCTTCCATTGCGGCCGGCGTAGATTATGTAAACGAGGGGATACGCCGATTCACGAACGTACGCCAGGCCTACGCCGTCGAATTACGTCGTTTCCATAAGGGATAGGCCGCCTAAAGTTAGAGCTATGCTCTAGTGGACTAGCCAATGTTAAGTATGGCCGCCGTTCCCGCCGCGAAATTCGTAATTTTAACGTCGTTTGCGTCAGTCGTCCGCGAATCGGGATTCACGTAGTTTACGTCTGCGTCGAAATCAATAGGCCCGTACGGCGTGCTTAGCCGCAATGCGCCCTGGGAAATGTAGGCGCCCGGCGCTTGCGCAGTTAGAAAAAAACGTCAAAAAAACGTGAGGTCAAGCCTCATTAGCATTAAACACGCCCCCCCCAACCCATTTGAATTAGGCGCCCTTACGCCCGCCGTGTTTACACTACGCCGCCCTAAGTAAGGAGGTAAGTGCTTTCTGAATCATGTACTTTCCTCTCTTACTTAAGGCGGTGTAGTGTAAACACGCTAGGCTACGCCGACCTTAACTTTAGGCGCCCCTACGTGAATCTACCTAAAGGTGTCATTTCTTCAGTGTGCCTAGGCACAGGAAGTGACCTGATTTTTGGAGTGCCTAGGCACAGGAAGGAACTGATAACAGGAACTAATTGATATCAGTTGGGCCTAGGCACAGGAAAGAACTGATATCAGTTGGGCCTAGGCACAGGAAAGAACTGATATAACGAGTGCCTAGGCACAGGAAAGAACTGATATCAGTTGTGCCTAGGCACAGGAAAGAACTGATCTCAGGAGTGCCTAGGCACAGGAAATGACACAATACACAGAGGAAGCCCTGTTCTCCGGGTTTATGGGGGTCCCATCCAGCCAATCAAAAGCTTCGTACAAACTTGGTGTCAGAATTGGGGTGTTCTGTAGATATGATGATTAATAAGACGCCTGCTGATCCCCAAACCCACCACCCCGCTGCAACCTTCCCGGTGACCCAACCCCCCCCCCCCTCATTGCGGCACACATACGGCTTCCAGTTCTATTTTCTTTATTGACCAGCATGCTGGAAAATCTCTGATGATTGGAAGGCTC
Organism: Rana temporaria; assembly: GCF_905171775.1. Taxonomy (NCBI): domain Eukaryota; kingdom Metazoa; phylum Chordata; class Amphibia; order Anura; family Ranidae; genus Rana; species Rana temporaria. The sequence continues at coordinate 703,115 of NW_024404415.1, read as the reverse complement.
ATCACAAGGCATGCCTGCCCCCCCCCCCCCGGCACTGCAATGGTCTCTCTGACTATCGGAGATGAAGGCGGGTGACTACGCAGATCCGATTTACGGAAACATTGATGTCGTGTTTTCCAGAAGGTGACATGAACAATAATAGTGACTCCCATGATGGGACTCGCAGGCGGCTGACACGCTGGCCCAGGATTCACGGAAATGGGATTAGCAGTACTGAAGCTTCTGCACAGCAGGATTATGGGTGCCGCCCCCAGCAGAGGCCCTGCAGACGCTGACAGTGAAAATTCCCAGCGAGGGAGCGGAAAATTCCTCCCCAGAGTGTGAGAAAATTCCCAGCGAGGGACATAGAGGGCTTTATGTAAACTGAACGCCGGCTGGAGCCGTCAACTGAACCTTCTCCAACCCAAACTGAGGTCCAACCCGACACACTGAGGTCAACCCTGACACACTGAGGTCCAACCAGACACACTGAGGTCCAACCAGACAAACTGAGGTCCAACCAGACACACTGAGGTCAACCCGATACACTGAGGTCCAACCCGACACACTGAGGTCAACCCTGACACACTGAGGTCCAACCAGACACACTGAGGTCCAACCAGACAAACTGAGGTCCAACCAGACACACTGAGGTCAACCCGATACACTGAGGTCCAACCCGACACACTGAGGTTCAACCCGACACTGAAGTTCAACCGGACACGCCGAGGTCCAACCCGACACACTGAGGTCCAACCCGACACACTGAGGTCCAACCCGACACTGAGGTCCAACCCGACACGCCGGGGTCCAACCCGACACACTGAGGTTCAATCCGACACACTGAGGTCCAACCCGACACACTGAGGTCCAAAACGAACACACTGAGGTCCAATCTGACACACTGAGGTCCAACCCGACACACTGAGGTCCAACCCGACACACTGAGGTCCAACCCGACACACTGAGGTCCAACCCGACCCACTGAGGTCTAATCAGACACACTGAGGTCCAACCCAACACACTGAGGTCCAACCTGACACACTGAGGTTCAACCCGACACTGAGGTCCAACCCGACACACTGAGGTCCAACCGAACACACTGAGGCTCAATCCGACACACTAAGGTCCAACCCGACACACTGAGGTCCAACCCGACACGCTGAGGTCCAACCCGACACGCTGAGGTCCAACCCGACCCACTGAGGTCTAATCAGACACACTGAGGTCCAACCCGACACACTGAGGTCCAACCCGACACACTGAGGTCCAACTCGACACACTGAGGTCCAATCAGACACAATGAGGTCCAACCCGACACTGAGGTCCAACCCGACACACTGAGGTCTAATCAGACACACTGAGGTCCAACCCGACACACTGAGGTCCAACCCGACACACTGAGGTCCAACCTGACACACTGAGGTTCAACCTGACACACTGAGGTTCAACCCGACACTCAGGTCCAACCCGACACGCCGAGGTCCAACCCGACACACTGAGGTCTAATCAGACACACTGAGGTCCAACCTGACACACTGAGGTTCAACCTGACACACTGAGGTCCAACCCGACCCACTGAGGTCCAACCCGACCCACTGAGGTCCAACCCGACACACTGAGGTCCAATCGGACACACTGAGGTCCAATCAGACACACTGAGGTCCAACCCGACACGCTGAGGTCCAACCCGACACGCTGAGGTCCAATCAGACACACTGAGGTCCAATCCGACACACTGAGATCCAACCGGACACACTGAGGTCCAATCCGACACACTGAGGTGCAACCGGACACACTGAGGTCCAACCCGACGCACTGAGGTCCAATCGGACACACTGAGGTCCAACCCGACACACTGAGGTCCAATCCGACACACTGAGGTCCAACCGGACACACTGAGGTCCAACCCGACACACTGAGGTCCAACCCGACACACTGAGGTCCAACCCGACACACTGAGGTCCAACCGGACACACTGAGGTCCAACCCAACACACTGAGGTCCAACCCGACACACTGAGGTCCAACCCGACACACTGAGGTCCAACCCGACACACTGAGGTCCAACCTGACACACTGAGGTCCAATCCGACCCACTGAGGTCCGAAACGGACACACTGAGGTCCAATCGGACACACTAAGGTCCAATCGGACACACTGAGGTCCAACCCGACACACTGAGGTCCAACCCGACACACTGAGGTCCAACCCGACACACTGAGGTCTAACCCGACCCACTGAGGTCCAACCCGACACACTGAGGTCCAACCTGACACACTGAGGTTGGAAACCTGACACACTGAGGTCCAACCTGACACACTGAGGTTCAACCCGACACACTGAGGTTCAACCCGACACACTGAGGTCCAACCCGACCCACTGAGCTCCACCCCGACACACTGAGGTCCAACCTGACACACTGAGGTTCAACCCGACCCACTGAAGTCCAACCTGACACACTGAGGTTCAACCCGACACACTGAGGTCCAACCGAACACACTGAGGTCAACCCGACCCACTGAGGTCCAACCCGACACACTGAGGTCCAATCAGACACACTGAGGTCCAATCCGACACACTGAGGTCCAATCCGATACACTGAGGTCCAACCCGATACACTGAGGTCCAACCCAACACACTAAGGTCCAATCAGACACACTGAGGTCCAACCCGACCCACTGAGGTCTAACCCGACACACTAAGGTCCAATCAGACACACTGAGGTTCAACCCGACACACTGAGGTCCAATCCAACACACTGAGGTCCAACCCAGACACACTGAGGTACAATCCGACACACACTGAGGTCCAACCGGACACACTGAGGTCCAATCGGACACACTGAGGTCCAACCCGATGCACTGAGGTCCAACCCGACGCACTGAGGTCCAACCAGACACACTGAGGTCCAACCGAACAAACTGAGGTCCAATCAGACACACTGAGGTCCAACCCAACACACTGAGGTCCAATCCGACACCCTGAGGTCCAACTGGATACACTGAGGTGCAACCGGACACACTGAGGTCAAACCGGACACACTGAGGTCCAACCGAACACACTGAGGTCCAGCCAGACACACTGAGGTCCAACCGAACACACTGAGGTCCAGCCAGACACACTGAGGTCCAACCCGACACACTGAGGTCCAACCCGACACGCTGAGGTCCAACCCGACACACTGAGGTCCAATCCGACACGCTGAGGTCCAACCCGACATGCTGAGGTCCAACCGAACACACTGAGGTCCAGCCAGACACACTGAGGTCCAACCCGACACGCTGAGGTCCAACCCGACACGCTGAGGTCCAACCCGACATGCTGAGGTCCAACCCGACACGCAGAGGTCCAACCCGACACACTGAGGTCCAATCTGACACACTGAGGTCCAACCCGACACACTGAGGTCCAACCGGACACACTAAGGTCCAATCCGACACACTGAGGTCCAATCTGACACACTGAGGTCCAACCCGACACACTGAGGTCCAACCGGACACACTAAGGTCCAATCCGACACGCTGAGGTCCAACCCGACACGCTGAGGTCCAACCCGACACACTGAGCTCCAACCCGACACACTGAGGTCCAATCCGACACACTGAGGTCCAAGCCGACACACTGAGATCCAACCTGACACACTGAGGTCCGACACAGACACACTGAGGTCCAAAACGGACACACTGAGGTTCAACCCGACACACTGAGGTCCAACCGAACACACTGAGGTCAACCCGACCCACTGAGGTCCAACCCGACACACTGAGGTCCAACCCGACACACTGAGGTCCAACCCGACACACTGAGGTCCAATCAGACACACTGAGGTCCAACCCGACACACTGAGGTCCAACCCGGACACACTGAGGTCCAACCCGACACGCTGAGGTCCAATCCAACACACTGAGGTCCAACCTGACACACTGAGGTCCAACCAGACACACTGAGGTCCAACCCGACACACTGAGGTCCAATCCGACACACTGAGGTCCAACCCGACACACTGAGGTCCAACCCGGACACACTGAGGTCCAACCCGACACGCTGAGGTCCAATCCAACACACTGAGGTCCAACCTGACACACTGAGGTCCAACCCGACACACTGAGGTCCAACCCGACACACTGAGGTCCAATCCGACACACTGAGGTCCAACCCGACACACTGAGGTCCAACCGGACACATTGAGGTCCAACCCGACACACTGAGGTCCAACCGGACACACTGAGGTCCAACCCGACACACTGAGGTCCAACCGGACACACTGAGGTCCAATCCGACACACTGAGGTCCAATCCGACACACTGAGGTCCAACCCGACACACTGAGGTCCAACCCGACACACTGAGGTCCAATCCGACACACTGAGGTCCAACCCGACCCACTGAGCTCCAACCCGACCCACTGAGCTCCACCCCGACACACTGAGGTCCAATCCGACACACTGAGGTCCAATCCGACACACTGAGGTCCAATCCGACACACTGAGGTCCAACCCGACACACTGAGGTCCAACCGACACACTGAGGTCCAACCTGACACACTAAGGTGCAACCCAGACACACTGAGGTCCAACCCGACCCACTGAGGTCCAACCCGACACACTGAGGTCCAACCCGACCCACTGAGGTCCAACCCGACACACTGAGGTCCAATCCGACACAGTGCAGTGATAAGTCCCCTCCCATCCCCTTTATATTATCACGCTGTTCTGTACGGTCGCCATGTTGGAATTTGCATTCCCCGCCACCTATCACTATTTCAGGACACTTCGTCATTTCCGCCGTTGCCATCCCTTCCAGATCTCTGAGTTTTTCTAGTTATGGTGGAAATATCTCAGTATTTGTGTGGGAAAGGTGTCTGTGTTTCATAGGTTAGCAGGTCCGATAAATTCAGGATCCGCCAGCCGCCATCTTGTTCCCCTCCCCCATCTTGGATCTTATACTCGGCTTTGTTATCTGCCTGCAATAATGTGGCTCCATTGCAGGTCGCAGCACCGCCCTTACCTGGATTTGAATGTGTTCCTGGCAGGTGAGGAGCCGGCGGCTGGAATTACAGAAACCCACGGAAAGTCTTTCAATAATACATCAGGAACAAAGGAGGCCGATTAACCCCATCACTGCCAGAGCACTGCCCTGCCGTACTACTACTCTGTGTAACCGGATAGAATATCTATAGGATAATAGAGATTTGATAGTGTGGTTCTGATCTGGTAGGAGAAGGGTTAATGGCTCTGATCTGGTAGGAGAAGGGTTAATGGATCTGATCTGGTAGGAGAAGGGTTAATGGCTCTGATCTGGTATTAGAAGGGTTAATGGATCTGATCTGGTAGGAGAAGGGTTAATGGCTCTGATCTGGTAGGAGAAGGGTTAATGACTCTGATCTGGTAGGAGAAGGGTTAATGGCTCTGATCTGGTAGGAGAAGGGTTAATGACTCTGATCTGGTAGGAGAAGGGTTAATGGATCTGATCTGGTAGGAGAAGGGTTAATGGATCTGATCTGGTAGGAGAAGGGTTAATGGTTCTGATCTGGTAGGAGAAGGGTTAATGGCTCTGATCTGGTAGGAGAAGGGTTAATGGATCTGATCTGGTAGGAGAAGGGTTAATGGCTCTGATCTGGTAGGAGAAGGGTTAATGGCTCTGATCTGGTAGGAGAAGGCTTAATGGCTCTGATCTGGTAGGAGAAGGGTTAATGACTCTGATCTGGTAGGAGAAGGGTTAATGGCTCTGATCTGGTAGGAGAAGGGTTAATGACTCTGATCTGGTAGGAGAAGGGTTAATGGATCTGATCTGGTAGGAGAAGGGTTAATGGATCTGATCTGGTAGGAGAAGGGTTAATGGATCTGATCTGGTAGGAGAAGGGTTATTGCCTCTGGTCTGGTAGGAGAAGGGTTAATGACTCTGATCTGGTAGGAGAAGGGTTAATGGTTCTGATCTGGTAGGAGAAGGGTTAATGACTCTGATCTGGTAGGAGAAGGGTTAATGACTCTGGATCTGGTAGGAGAAGGGTTAATGGTTCTGATCTGGTAGGAGAAGGGTTAATGGATCTGATCTGGTAGGAGAAGGGTTAATGACTCTGGATCTGGTAGGTGAAGAGTTAATGGCTCTGATCTGGTAGGTGAAGGGTTAATGGCTCTGATCTGGTAGGAGAAGGGTTAATGACTCTGATCTGGTAGGTGAAGGGTTAATGGCTCTGATCTGGTAGGAGAAGGGTTAATGGTTCTGATCTGGTAGGAGAAGGGTTAATGACTCTGATCTGGTAGGAGAAGAGTTAATGGCTCTGATCTGGTAGGAGAAGGGTTAATGACTCTGGATCTGGTAGGAGAAGGGTTAATGGTTCTGATCTGGTAGGAGAAGGGTTAATGACTCTGATCTGGTAGGAGAAGGGTTAATGGCTCTGATCTGGTAGGAGAAGGGTTAATGGTTCTGATCTGGTAGGAGAAGGGTTAATGGATCTGATCTGGTAGGAGAAGGGTTAATGGATCTGATCTGGTAGGAGAAGGGTTAATGGCTCTGATCTGGTAGGAGAAGGGTTAATGGTTCTGATCTGGTAGGAGAAGGGTTAATGACTCTGATCTGGTAGGAGAAGGGTTAATGGATCTGATCTGGTAGGAGAAGGGTTAATGGCTCTGATCTGGTAGGAGAAGGGTTAATGGATCTGATCTGGTAGGAGAAGGGTTAATGGTTCTGATCTGGTAGGAGAAGGGTTAATGGCTCTGGTCTGGTAGGAGAAGGGTTAATAACTCTGATCTGGTAGGAGAAGGGTTAATGGTTCTGATCTGGTAGGTGAAGGGTTAATGGCTCTGATCTGGTAGGAGAAGGGTTAATAACTCTGATCTGGTAGGTGAAGGGTTAATGACTCTGATCTGGTAGGAGAAGGGTTAATGGCTCTGATCTGGTAGGAGAAGGGTTAATGACTCTGATCTGGTAGGTGAAGGGTTAATGGTTCTGATCTGGTAGGTGAAGGGTTAATGGCTCTGATCTGGTAGGAGAAGGGTTAATAACTCTGATCTGGTAGGTGAAGGGTTAATGACTCTGATCTGGTAGGAGAAGGGTTAATGGCTCTGATCTGGTAGGAGAAGGGTTAATAACTCTGATCTGGTAGGAGAAGGGTTAATGACTCTGATCTGGTAGGAGAAGGGTTAATGGCTCTGATCTGGTAGGAGAAGGGTTAATGGATCTGATCTGGTAGGAGAAGGGTTAATGACTCTGATCTGGTAGGAGAAGGGTTAATGGCTCTGATCTGGTAGGAGAAGGGTTAATGGTTCTGATCTGGTAGGTGAAGGGTTAATGGCTCTGATCTGGTAGGAGAAGGGTTAATAACTCTGATCTGGTAGGTGAAGGGTTAATGACTCTGATCTGGTAGGAGAAGGGTTAATGGCTCTGATCTGGTAGGAGAAGGGTTAATGGATCTGATCTGGTAGGTGAAGGGTTAATGGATCTGATCTGGTAGGAGAAGGGTTAATGGCTCTGATCTGGTAGGTGAAGGGTTAATGACTCTGATCTGGTAGGAGAAGGGTTAATGGCTCTGATCTGGTAGGAGAAGGGTTAATGGATCTGATCTGGTAGGTGAAGGGTTAATGGCTCTGATCTGGTAGGAGAAGGGTTAATGACTCTGATCTGGTAGGAGAAGGGTTAATGACTCTGATCTGGTAGGAGAAGACTTAATGGATCTGATCTGGTAGGAGAAGGGTTAATTGTTCTGGATCTGGTAGGAGAAGGGTTAATGACTCTGATCTGGTAGGAGAAGGGTTAATGACTCTGATCTGGTAGGAGAAGGGTTAATGGCTCTGATCTGGTAGGAGAAGGGTTAATGGATCTGATCTGGTAGGAGAAGGGTTAATGGATCTGATCTGGTAGGAGAAGGGTTAATGGATCTGATCTGGTAGGAGAAGGGTTAATGGCTCTGATCTGGTAGGAGAAGGGTTAATGACTCTGATCTGGTAGGAGAAGGGTTAATGACTCTGATCTGGTAGGAGAAGGGTTAATAACTCTGATCTGGTAGGAGAAGGGTTAATGGATCTGATCTGGTAGGAGAAGGGTTAATAACTCTGATCTGGTAGGAGAAGGGTTAATGACTCTGATCTGGTAGGAGAAGGGTTAATGGATCTGATCTGGTAGGAGAAGGGTTAATGGCTCTGATCTGGTAGGAGAAGGGTTAATTGTTCTGGATCTGGTAGGAGAAGAGTTAATGGATCTGATCTGGTAGGAGAAGGGTTAATGGCTCTGATCTGGTAGGAGAAGGGTTAATGGTTCTGATCTGGTAGGAGAAGGGTTAATGACTCTGATCTGGTAGGTGAAGGGTTAATGGATCTGATCTGGTAGGAGAAGGGTTAATGGCTCTGATCTGGTAGGAGAAGGGTTAATGACTCTGATCTGGTAGGAGAAGGGTTAATGACTCTGATCTGGTAGGAGAAGGGTTAATGGTTCTGATCTGGTAGGAGAAGGGTTAATGGTTCTGATCTGGTAGGAGAAGGGTTAATGGCTCTGATCTGGTAGGTGAAGGGTTAATGGCTCTGATCTGGTAGGAGAAGGGTTAATGGATCTGATCTGGTAGGTGAAGGGTTAATGGCTCTGATCTGGTAGGTGAAGGGTTAATGGCTCTGATCTGGTAGGAGAAGGGTTAATGACTCTGGATCTGGTAGGTGAAGGGTTAATGGCTCTGATCTGGTAGGAGAAGGGTTAATGGCTCTGATCTGGTAGGAGAAGGGTTAATGGCTCTGATCTGGTAGGAGAAGGGTTAATGACTCTGATCTGGTAGGAGAAGGGTTAATGGTTCTGATCTGGTAGGAGAAGGGTTAATGGATCTGATCTGGTAGGAGAAGGGTTAATGGATCTGATCTGGTAGGAGAAGGGTTAATGACTCTGATCTGGTAGGAGAAGGGTTAATAACTCTGATCTGGTAGGAGAAGGGTTAATGACTCTGATCTGGTAGGAGAAGGGTTAATGACTCTGATCTGGTAAGAGAAGGGTTAATTGTTCTGGATCTGGTAGGAGAAGGGTTAATGGATCTGATCTGGTAGGAGAAGGGTTAATGGATCTGATCTGGTAGGAGAAGGGTTAATGACTCTGATCTGGTAGGAGAAGGGTTAATGGCTCTGATCTGGTAGGAGAAGGGTTAATGACTCTGATCTGGTAGGAGAAGGGTTAATGGATCTGATCTGGTAGGAGAAGGGTTAATGGATCTGATCTGGTAGGAGAAGGGTTAATGACTCTGATCTGGTAGGAGAAGGGTTAATGGATCTGATCTGGTAGGAGAAGGGTTAATAACTCTGATCTGGTAGGAGAAGGGTTAATGGCTCTGATCTGGTAGGAGAAGGGTTAATGACTCTGATCTGGTAGGAGAAGGGTTAATGGCTCTGATCTGGTAGGAGAAGGGTTAATGGTTCTGATCTGGTAGGAGAAGGGTTAATGGCTCTGATCTGGTAGGAGAAGGGTTAATGACTCTGATCTGGTAGGAGAAGGGTTAATAACTCTGATCTGGTAGGAGAAGGGTTAATGACTCTGATCTGGTAGGAGAAGGGTTAATAACTCTGATCTGGTAGGAGAAGGGTTAATGACTCTGATCTGGTAGGTGAAGGGTTAATGGCTCTGATCTGGTAGGAGAAGGGTTAATGACTCTGATCTGGTAGGAGAAGGGTTAATGACTCTGATCTGGTAGGAGAAGGGTTAATGGCTCTGGTCTGGTAGGAGAAGGGTTAATGGTTCTGATCTGGTAGGAGAAGGGTTAATGGATCTGATCTGGTAAGAGAAGGGTTAATGGCTCTGATCTGGTAGGAGAAGGGTTAATGACTCTGATCTGGTAGGAGAAGGGTTAATGGTTCTGATCTGGTAGGAGAAGGGTTAATGGTTCTGATCTGGTAGGAGAAGGGTTAATGACTCTGATCTGGTAGGAGAAGGGTTAATGGCTCTGATCTGGTAGGAGAAGGGTTAATGACTCTGATCTGGTAGGAGAAGGGTTAATGGCTCTGATCTGGTAGGAGAAGGGTTAATGGCTCTGATCTGGTAGGAGAAGGGTTAATGACTCTGATCTGGTAGGAGAAGGGTTAATGACTCTGATCTGGTAGGAGAAGGGTTAATGACTCTGATCTGGTAGGAGAAGGGTTAATGGCTCTGATCTGGTAGGTGAAGGGTTAATGGCTCTGATCTGGTAGGAGAAGGGTTAATGGATCTGATCTGGTAGGAGAAGGGTTAATGGATCTGATCTGGTAGGAGAAGGGTTAATGGCTCTGATCTGGTAAGAGAAGGGTTAATGGCTCTGATCTGGTAGGAGAAGGGTTAATGACTCTGATCTGGTAGGAGAAGGGTTAATGGATCTGATCTGGTAGGAGAAGGGTTAATGGATCTGATCTGGTAGGAGAAGGGTTAATGGATCTGATCTGGTAGGAGAAGGGTTAATTGTTCTGGATCTGGTAGGAGAAGGGTTAATGACTCTGATCTGGTAGGAGAAGGGTTAATGGCTCTGATCTGGTAGGAGAAGGGTTAATGGATCTGATCTGGTAGGAGAAGGGTTAATGACTCTGATCTGGTAGGAGAAGGGTTAATGGCTCTGATCTGGTAGGAGAAGGGTTAATGGTTCTGATCTGGTAGGAGAAGGGTTAATGGATCTGATCTGGTAGGAGAAGGGTTAATGACTCTGATCTGGTAGGAGAAGGGTTAATGGCTCTGATCTGGTAGGAGAAGGGTTAATGGATCTGATCTGGTAGGAGAAGGGTTAATGGTTCTGATCTGGTAGGAGAAGGGTTAATGACTCTGATCTGGTAGGTGAAGGGTTAATGGCTCTGATCTGGTAGGAGAAGGGTTAATGGATCTGATCTGGTAGGAGAAGGGTTAATGGATCTGATCTGGTAGGAGAAGGGTTAATGACTCTGATCTGGTAGGAGAAGGGTTAATGGCTCTGATCTGGTAGGAGAAGGGTTAATGGTTCTGATCTGGTAGGAGAAGGGTTAATGACTCTGATCTGGTAGGTGAAGGGTTAATGGATCTGATCTGGTAGGAGAAGGGTTAATGGCTCTGATCTGGTAGGAGAAGGGTTAATGACTCTGATCTGGTAGGAGAAGGGTTAATGACTCTGATCTGGTAGGAGAAGGGTTAATGGCTCTGATCTGGTAGGAGAAGGGTTAATGACTCTGATCTGGTAGGAGAAGGGTTAATGGATCTGATCTGGTAGGAGAAGGGTTAATGGATCTGATCTGGTAGGAGAAGGGTTAATGGCTCTGATCTGGTAGGAGAAGGGTTAATGGATCTGATCTGGTAGGTGAAGGGTTAATAACTCTGATCTGGTAGGTGAAGGGTTAATAGTTCTGATCTGGTAGGAGAAGGGTTAATGGCTCTGATCTGGTAGGAGAAGGGTTAATGGCTCTGATCTGGTAGGAGAAGGGTTAATGGATCTGATCTGGTAGGAGAAGGGTTAATAACTCTGATCTGGTAGGAGAAGGGTTAATGGCTCTGATCTGGTAGGAGAAGGGTTAATGGCTCTGATCTGGTAGGTGAAGGGTTAATGGCTCTGATCTGGTAGGTGAAGGGTTAATGGATCTGATCTGGTAGGTGAAGGGTTAATAACTCTGATCTGGTAGGTGAAGGGTTAATGGCTCTGATCTGGTAGGTGAAGGGTTAATGGCTCTGATCTGGTAGGAGAAGGGTTAATGACTCTGGATCTGGTAGGAGAAGAGTTAATGGATCTGATCTGGTAGTAGAAGGGTTAATGGCTCTGATCTGGTAGGAGAAGGGTTAATGGCTCTGATCTGGTAGGAGAAGGGTTAATTGTTCTGGATCTGGTAGGAGAAGGGTTAATGGATCTGATCTGGTAGGAGAAGGGTTAATGGATCTGATCTGGTAGGAGAAGGGTTAATGGCTCTGATCTGGTAGGAGAAGGGTTAATTGTTCTGGATCTGGTAGGAGAAGGGTTAATGGATCTGATCTGGTAGGAGAAGGGTTAATGACTCTGGATCTGGTAGGTGAAGAGTTAATGGCTCTGATCTGGTAGGTGAAGGGTTAATGGCTCTGATCTGGTAGGAGAAGGGTTAATGACTCTGATCTGGTAGGTGAAGGGTTAATGGCTCTGATCTGGTAGGAGAAGGGTTAATGGTTCTGATCTGGTAGGAGAAGGGTTAATGACTCTGATCTGGTAGGAGAAGAGTTAATGGCTCTGATCTGGTAGGAGAAGGGTTAATGACTCTGATCTGGTAGGAGAAGGGTTAATGGATCTGATCTGGTAGGAGAAGGGTTAATGGTTCTGATCTGGTAGGAGAAGGGTTAATGACTCTGATCTGGTAGGAGAAGGGTTAATGGCTCTGATCTGGTAGGAGAAGGGTTAATGGTTCTGATCTGGTAGGAGAAGGGTTAATGGATCTGATCTGGTAGGAGAAGGGTTAATGGATCTGATCTGGTAGGAGAAGGGTTAATGGCTCTGATCTGGTAGGAGAAGGGTTAATGGTTCTGATCTGGTAGGAGAAGGGTTAATGACTCTGATCTGGTAGGAGAAGGGTTAATGGATCTGATCTGGTAGGAGAAGGGTTAATGGCTCTGGTCTGGTAGGAGAAGGGTTAATAACTCTGATCTGGTAGGAGAAGGGTTAATGGTTCTGATCTGGTAGGTGAAGGGTTAATGGCTCTGATCTGGTAGGAGAAGGGTTAATAACTCTGATCTGGTAGGTGAAGGGTTAATGACTCTGATCTGGTAGGAGAAGGGTTAATGGATCTGATCTGGTAGGAGAAGGGTTAATGGCTCTGATCTGGTAGGAGAAGGGTTAATGACTCTGATCTGGTAGTAGAAGGGTTAATGGTTCTGATCTGGTAGGAGAAGGGTTAATGGATCTGATCTGGTAGGAGAAGGGTTAATGGATCTGATCTGGTAGGAGAAGGGTTAATGACTCTGATCTGGTAGGAGAAGGGTTAATAACTCTGATCTGGTAGGAGAAGGGTTAATGACTCTGATCTGGTAGGAGAAGGGTTAATGGCTCTGATCTGGTAGGAGAAGGGTTAATGACTCTGATCTGGTAGGAGAAGGGTTAATAACTCTGATCTGGTAGGAGAAGGGTTAATGACTCTGATCTGGTAGGAGAAGGGTTAATGGATCTGATCTGGTAGGAGAAGGGTTAAAGGCTCTGGATCTGGTAGGAGAAGGGTTAATGGATCTGATCTGGTAGGAGAAGGGTTAATGACTCTGATCTGGTAGGAGAAGGGTTAATGGCTCTGATCTGGTAGGAGAAGGGTTAATGGTTCTGATCTGGTAGGTGAAGGGTTAATGGCTCTGATCTGGTAGGAGAAGGGTTAATAACTCTGATCTGGTAGGTGAAGGGTTAATGACTCTGATCTGGTAGGAGAAGGGTTAATGGATCTGATCTGGTAGGAGAAGGGTTAATGGCTCTGATCTGGTAGGTGAAGGGTTAATGGATCTGATCTGGTAGGAGAAGGGTTAATGGCTCTGATCTGGTAGGTGAAGGGTTAATGACTCTGATCTGGTAGGAGAAGGGTTAATGGCTCTGATCTGGTAGGAGAAGGGTTAATGGATCTGATCTGGTAGGTGAAGGGTTAATGGATCTGATCTGGTAGGAGAAGGGTTAATGGCTCTGATCTGGTAGGAGAAGGGTTAATGACTCTGATCTGGTAGGAGAAGGGTTAATGACTCTGATCTGGTAGGAGAAGACTTAATGGATCTGATCTGGTAGGAGAAGGGTTAATTGTTCTGGATCTGGTAGGAGAAGGGTTAATGACTCTGATCTGGTAGGAGAAGGGTTAATGACTCTGATCTGGTAGGAGAAGGGTTAATGGCTCTGATCTGGTAGGAGAAGGGTTAATGGATCTGATCTGGTAGGAGAAGGGTTAATGGATCTGATCTGGTAGGAGAAGGGTTAATGGATCTGATCTGGTAGGAGAAGGGTTAATGGCTCTGATCTGGTAGGAGAAGGGTTAATGACTCTGATCTGGTAGGAGAAGGGTTAATGACTCTGATCTGGTAGGAGAAGGGTTAATAACTCTGATCTGGTAGGAGAAGGGTTAATGGATCTGATCTGGTAGGAGAAGGGTTAATAACTCTGATCTGGTAGGAGAAGGGTTAATGACTCTGATCTGGTAGGAGAAGGGTTAATGGATCTGATCTGGTAGGAGAAGGGTTAATGGCTCTGATCTGGTAGGAGAAGGGTTAATTGTTCTGGATCTGGTAGGAGAAGAGTTAATGGATCTGATCTGGTAGGAGAAGGGTTAATGGCTCTGATCTGGTAGGAGAAGGGTTAATGACTCTGATCTGGTAGGAGAAGGGTTAATGGCTCTGATCTGGTAGGTGAAGGGTTAATGGATCTGATCTGGTAGGAGAAGGGTTAATGGCTCTGATCTGGTAGGAGAAGGGTTAATGACTCTGATCTGGTAGGAGAAGGGTTAATGACTCTGATCTGGTAGGAGAAGGGTTAATGGTTCTGATCTGGTAGGAGAAGGGTTAATGGTTCTGATCTGGTAGGAGAAGGGTTAATGGCTCTGATCTGGTAGGTGAAGGGTTAATGGCTCTGATCTGGTAGGAGAAGGGTTAATGGATCTGATCTGGTAGGTGAAGGGTTAATGGCTCTGATCTGGTAGGTGAAGGGTTAATGGCTCTGATCTGGTAGGAGAAGGGTTAATGGATCTGATCTGGTAGGAGAAGGGTTAATGACTCTGGATCTGGTAGGTGAAGGGTTAATGGCTCTGATCTGGTAGGAGAAGGGTTAATGGCTCTGATCTGGTAGGAGAAGGGTTAATGGCTCTGATCTGGTAGGAGAAGGGTTAATGACTCTGATCTGGTAGGAGAAGGGTTAATAACTCTGATCTGGTAGGAGAAGGGTTAATGACTCTGATCTGGTAGGAGAAGGGTTAATGACTCTGATCTGGTAAGAGAAGGGTTAATTGTTCTGGATCTGGTAGGAGAAGGGTTAATAACTCTGATCTGGTAGGAGAAGGGTTAATGACTCTGATCTGGTAGGAGAAGGGTTAATGGATCTGATCTGGTAGGAGAAGGGTTAATGACTCTGATCTGGTAGGAGAAGGGTTAATGACTCTGATCTGGTAGGAGAAGGGTTAATGGATCTGATCTGGTAGGAGAAGGGTTAATGGATCTGATCTGGTAGGAGAAGGGTTAATGACTCTGATCTGGTAGGAGAAGGGTTAATGGTTCTGATCTGGTAGGAGAAGGGTTAATGACTCTGATCTGGTAGGAGAAGGGTTAATGGCTCTGATCTGGTAGGAGAAGGGTTAATGGCTCTGATCTGGTAGGAGAAGGGTTAATGACTCTGATCTGGTAGGAGAAGGGTTAATGGCTCTGATCTGGTAGGAGAAGGGTTAATGGATCTGATCTGGTAGGAGAAGGGTTAATGGCTCTGATCTGGTAGGAGAAGGGTTAATGACTCTGATCTGGTAGGAGAAGGGTTAATGACTCTGATCTGGTAGGAGAAGGGTTAATGACTCTGATCTGGTAGGAGAAGGGTTAATAACTCTGATCTGGTAGGAGAAGGGTTAATGACTCTGATCTGGTAGGTGAAGGGTTAATGGCTCTGATCTGGTAGGAGAAGGGTTAATGACTCTGATCTGGTAGGAGAAGGGTTAATGACTCTGATCTGGTAGGAGAAGGGTTAATGGCTCTGGTCTGGTAGGAGAAGGGTTAATGGTTCTGATCTGGTAGGAGAAGGGTTAATGGATCTGATCTGGTAAGAGAAGGGTTAATGGCTCTGATCTGGTAGGAGAAGGGTTAATGACTCTGATCTGGTAGGAGAAGGGTTAATGACTCTGATCTGGTAGGAGAAGGGTTAATGACTCTGATCTGGTAGGAGAAGGGTTAATGACTCTGATCTGGTAGGAGAAGGGTTAATGGCTCTGATCTGGTAGGTGAAGGGTTAATGGCTCTGATCTGGTAGGAGAAGGGTTAATGGATCTGATCTGGTAGGAGAAGGGTTAATGGCTCTGATCTGGTAAGAGAAGGGTTAATTGTTCTGGATCTGGTAGGAGAAGGGTTAATGACTCTGATCTGGTAGGAGAAGGGTTAATGACTCTGATCTGGTAGGAGAAGGGTTAATGACTCTGATCTGGTAGGAGAAGGGTTAATGACTCTGATCTGGTAGGTGAAGGGTTAATGGATCTGATCTGGTAGGAGAAGGGTTAATGGCTCTGATCTGGTAGGAGAAGGGTTAATGACTCTGATCTGGTAGGAGAAGGGTTAATGACTCTGATCTGGTAGGAGAAGGGTTAATGGCTCTGATCTGGTAGGAGAAGGGTTAATGACTCTGATCTGGTAGGAGAAGGGTTAATGGATCTGATCTGGTAGGAGAAGGGTTAATGGATCTGATCTGGTAGGAGAAGGGTTAATGGCTCTGATCTGGTAGGAGAAGGGTTAATGGATCTGATCTGGTAGGTGAAGGGTTAATAACTCTGATCTGGTAGGTGAAGGGTTAATAGTTCTGATCTGGTAGGAGAAGGGTTAATGGCTCTGATCTGGTAGGAGAAGGGTTAATGGCTCTGATCTGGTAGGAGAAGGGTTAATGACTCTGATCTGGTAGGAGAAGGGTTAATGACTCTGATCTGGTAGGAGAAGGGTTAATGACTCTGATCTGGTAGGAGAAGGGTTAATGGATCTGATCTGGTAGGAGAAGGGTTAATGGATCTGATCTGGTAGGAGAAGGGTTAATGGCTCTGATCTGGTAGGAGAAGGGTTAATGGATCTGATCTGGTAGGTGAAGGGTTAATAACTCTGATCTGGTAGGTGAAGGGTTAATAGTTCTGATCTGGTAGGAGAAGGGTTAATGGCTCTGATCTGGTAGGAGAAGGGTTAATGGCTCTGATCTGGTAGGAGAAGGGTTAATGGATCTGATCTGGTAGGAGAAGGGTTAATAACTCTGATCTGGTAGGAGAAGGGTTAATGGCTCTGATCTGGTAGGAGAAGGGTTAATGGCTCTGATCTGGTAGGAGAAGGGTTAATGGATCTGATCTGGTAGGAGAAGGGTTAATGGCTCTGATCTGGTAGGAGAAGGGTTAATGGATCTGATCTGGTAGGAGAAGGGTTAATAACTCTGATCTGGTAGGTGAAGGGTTAATGGCTCTGATCTGGTAGGTGAAGGGTTAATGGCTCTGATCTGGTAGGAGAAGGGTTAATGACTCTGGATCTGGTAGGAGAAGAGTTAATGGATCTGATCTGGTAGGAGAAGGGTTAATGGATCTGATCTGGTAGGAGAAGGGTTAATGACTCTGATCTGGTAGGAGAAGAGTTAATGGCTCTGATCTGGTAGGAGAAGGGTTAATGGATCTGATCTGGTAGGAGAAGGGTTAATGACTCTGATCTGGTAGGAGAAGGGTTAATGACTCTGATCTGGTAGGAGAAGGGTTAATGGATCTGATCTGGTAGGAGAAGGGTTAATGGATCTGATCTGGTAGGAGAAGGGTTAATGACTCTGATCTGGTAGGAGAAGGGTTAATGGCTCTGATCTGGTAGGAGAAGGGTTAATGGCTCTGATCTGGTAGGAGAAGGGTTAATGACTCTGATCTGGTAGGAGAAGGGTTAATGGCTCTGATCTGGTAGGAGAAGGGTTAATGGATCTGATCTGGTAGGAGAAGGGTTAATGACTCTGATCTGGTAGGAGAAGGGTTAATGACTCTGATCTGGTAGGAGAAGGGTTAATGGCTCTGATCTGGTAGGAGAAGGGTTAATGGATCTGATCTGGTAGGAGAAGGGTTAATGACTCTGATCTGGTAGGTGAAGGGTTAATGACTCTGATCTGGTAGGAGAAGGGTTAATGACTCTGATCTGGTAGGAGAAGGGTTAATGGCTCTGATCTGGTAGGAGAAGGGTTAATGACTCTGATCTGGTAGGAGAAGGGTTAATGACTCTGATCTGGTAGGAGAAGGGTTAATGACTCTGATCTGGTAGGAGAAGGGTTAATGACTCTGATCTGGTAGGAGAAGGGTTAATGACTCTGATCTGGTAGGAGAAGGGTTAATGGTTCTGATCTGGTAGGAGAAGGGTTAATGGCTCTGATCTGGTAGGAGAAGGGTTAATGGCTCTGATCTGGTAGGAGAAGGGTTAATGGATCTGATCTGGTAGGAGAAGGGTTAATGACTCTGATCTGGTAGGTGAAGGGTTAATGACTCTGATCTGGTAGGAGAAGGGTTAATGGCTCTGATCTGGTAGGAGAAGGGTTAATGACTCTGATCTGGTAGGAGAAGGGTTAATGACTCTGATCTGGTAGGAGAAGGGTTAATGACTCTGATCTGGTAGGAGAAGGGTTAATGACTCGGATTTTTCCGCCGTTCCACAAGCGTGCGCAATTTTAAGGCGGGACATGTTTGGTATCTATTTGCTCGGCGTGACATCGTCTTTTATGTTCTAGCAATAAACTTGGTATTATATCCTGTTTGCTTTCACTAAAACACTTTTTTTCCCTGAAAATTTGCGTTTGATAAACAACCGCGCAATTATCGTGCGACATGTCAAATTGCGCCACCCACCGTTTTATTCTCCAAGGCCTCTGCTTAATAATAGTATAATATAATATTTGGTGGTTCCAAGTAAGCAGCAGGAGGCGACGCCCCCCACCCCCCCCCACGACATCTTCCGTTGCTCTCCCGTCCCACCGGGGGGAAACGCGCCAATTAAAAAAGAAATGGCGTGGGGTCCCCCCCCAAAATCCATACCAGGCCCTTATCCGAGCACACAACCCGGCAGGTCAGGGCAGGGGGGATGAGCGAGCGCCCCCCCACCCCAATCCTGAACCGTACCAGGCCACATGCCCTCAACATGGGGAGGATGTCACCATATTAATGGGGACAAGGGCCTCATCCCCACAACCCTTGCCCGGTGGTTGTGGGGGTCTGTAGGCGGGGGCTTATCAGAATGTGGAACCCCCCTTTATCAAAGTGAACCCCCAGATCCCACCCCCCATGTGAATGGGTATAGGGTGCATTGTACCCCTACCATTACCCCACCCCCTTCTGACATCATGTGACGTCGTGTGACATCAGAGGGGGGCGTGGTCACCCATTTACATCACCGGGTGGCCCCTCCCTTTCCTATATAACAGCTGTAACTGCCAGGAAACAGCAGTCGGCGGGACGCCTCCCATCAAGGTGGAGCTATTTTGTTTTGGATGGACTTCGCGCTACACATTCACATGGGGGGGGGGCAGGATCTGGGGGCCCCCTTAATAAATGGGGCTTCCAGATTCCAATAAACCCCCCCCCCCCCACCGCAGACCCCCACAACCACCTGGCAAGAGTTGAGGGCATGTGGCCTGGTATGGTTCAGGAGGGAGGGGTGCTCTCGCCCCACCCCTTTCCTGGCCTGTCAGGCTACTTGTTCGGATAAGGGTGTGGTGCGGATTTTGGGTGGACCCCCGCGCCATTTTTTTTTTCAATTTTGGCACAGTGTTTCCCTTGTGGGGGGGGACCACAACATATTTTTTTTTTATTTTGGCATGGAGTTCCCCTTACTATCCATACCAGACCCCAAGGAGCTTACATACTATTGATGTTAGGCTGAGTGCTCTTTAATTCACAGGGATGGATTTTGGGCACTACATTGGCTTTTCTCCAATCAGCTGGTAACATTCCAGTCAGTAATCTGTCAGTAAAGATTAGGAACAACGGTCTGGAAATCAGGGCAGCCATCACAAATTTTGGGGCCCCTTACAGAGCTTTAGGCAGGGCCACCCTGGAGCAGAGAACCGGGGGGGGGGGGGGCTGTGCTGAAGAAAACAAGTGTAATCTCTTCTCTCATGACGCGAGAGATAATAAGCGGGGGGGGGGGGGCTGGTGACCATCGGGCCCCTTACAGGTGTAATGCAAAAAAAACGTAAAAAAAATATATATGTTATTATTATTTTTTTAACCACTTAAGACCCGGACCTTTAGGTAGATAAAGGACCTGGCCCCTTTTTGCGATACGGCACTGCGTCGCTTTAACTGACAATTGCGCGGTCGTGCGACGTGGCTCCCAAACAAAATTGGCGTCCTTTTTTCCCCACAAATAGAGATTTCTTTTGGTGGTATTTGATCACCTCTGCGGTTTTTATTTTTTGTGCTATAAACAAAAATAGAGCGACAATTTTGAAAAAAATGCAATATTTTTTACATTTTGCTGTAATAAAAATCCCCCAAAAATATAAAAAAAACATATTTTTTCCTCAGTTTATTCCGATACGTATTCTTCTACATATTTTTGGTAAAAAAAAAAATCGCAATAATCGTATATCGATCGGTTTGCGCAAAATTTATAGCGTTTACAAAATAGGGGATAGTTTTAATGCATTTTTATTAATAGTTTTTTTTTTACTACTAATGGCGGCGATCAGCGATTTTTTTTTAGTGACTGCGACATTATGGCGGACACTTCGGACAATTTTGACACATTTTTGGGACCATTGGCCCAGATTCAGAAAGCAATTGCGCCCGTGTAACCATAGGTTACACGGCGCAATTGCTGACTTGCTCCGGTGTAACGAATGCTTCTGATTCAGAGAACTTGTTACAACGGCTGCAGCCTAAGATCTGCGCGGTATAAGGCTCTTATGCCTCGCAGATTTTAGGCTGCATTCTTGCGGGGGCCGCTAGGGGGCGCTCCCATTGTGTATCAGCGTGTAGTATGCAAATTGCACACTACCACTGATTCACAAGCTTGCGCGGGCCCCCGCGCAAGCCAGGTACGGAGTTTCCGTATGGCTACTTTAGCGCAAGGCTGCCCCTTCTAATAGTAGGGGCAGCCAATGCTAAAGTATAGCCGACGCTCCCGCGCCGTGAAATTTGAATTTCACGGCGTTTGCGTAAGTGATTCGTGAATGGCGCTGGACGCCATTCACGTTCACTTTGAAGCAAATGACGTCCTTGCAACGTCATTTGCCGCAATGCACGTCTGGAAAGTTTCCAGACAGAGCATGCGCTGTACGCTCGGCGCGGGAGCGCGCCTAATTTAAATGATTCCCGCCCCCGGCGGGATCATTTAACTTGCACGCGCTTATGCCGGGCAAATTTGCCGGCGCGCCCTCGCAGTTCATGGAGCTACTGCTCCGTGAATCGAGGGCAGCGCAAAATATTTGCGTGGGCGCAGGGCAAAATTGTTGCCCTGTGCCCGCGCAAATAAAGCGCAAGCTATGCTGAATCTGGGCCATTGTCATTTTCACAGCGAAAAGTGCTATAAAAAATGCACTGATTACTGTGAACATGACAATTGCAGTTTGGTAGTTAACCACTAGGGGGCGCTGTAGGGGTTAAGTGTGACCTCGTGTGTGTTTCTAACTGTAGGGGGGCGAGGCTGGACGTGTGACGTCATTAATGGTCTTTCCCTATATCAGGGAACAGACGATCGATGACACTGCCACAACGAAGAACGGGGAAGGTGTGTTTACACTCACCTCTCCCCGTTCTTCAGCTCCGGGGACCGGTCGCGGGACACCGGGTCCAGCGGGCGTGGTCACGGAGCTTCGGACTGGGTCGCGAGCGCGCAGGCTGAGCTTAAAGAGACACGTACAGGTACGTGATTGTGCCCAGCTGTGCCCTTCTGCCGACGTATATTAGCGTGAAGGGGTCCTTAAGTGGTTAAACGGGAGGGGGTCCAGCCGGGCCTTTAAGGGGCCCTGGGGGCCATCGGGCCCCTTACAGGTGTAATGCAAAAAAAAAAAAAAAATTACAAGAAAAAAAAAACGAAAAGGGGGGCCAGCCTGGCCCCTGGGGACCATCGGGCCCCTTACAGGTGTAATGCCTGTACCCCCCTGCTGGCGGCCCTGCTGGCAATTACTTGACTGAGTTCCCTGAGTCCCCTCGGGTGGAGTCACCTGGTCCCGGTGATTTATTAATGTTAAGTTTCCCCAGGTCTGATTGGAGGGGCTCCCTGTGATGAGGATGGACTCTGCAGTTTTGGTTAGTGAAGCCCCTCCCCCCGGATTCCCCCTTGAAGAATAAATCGGGGATCAGCCATGCGGATTAGGATTCGCGGCTTTTCTCCGATCGCTTTGCTTGTTGTTCCCGTGTCAGCGAGTCGGTATTGAAGCCGGAGGATCGGCATCACGTGACTGTACGGACGGGGATATCGTGGCTTCCCTGAGGGCTCTGATAGGACGGCGTTGGCTGCGGAGGGTTCTGGGAACGGCCGCGGTCTCTGATACAAATTGTAGCGATTTTGCAGAGTGATGGAAATTCCGGCTGAGACTTGCTGGGGAGGGCGGAGACCGGTTCTTCCAGGATCTTATCTCTTCATCTCATCTGATAACAATGAAAATTGCTTTTTGTCGTTGTCCCCTCCCCCCCCCCCCTCCCCTACCAGAAATATCCTCCTCTGTTCTCATGCGGGGACACATAGCTGAAATACTTTCCCTGGTGGGGGGCGGGGGGGGGGGTCATGTGGTCAGTGCCGAGACATTGGTCACATGGTGGTCCTCTGTGGAGGGTCAGTGCCGAGACATTGGTCACATGGTGGTCCTCTGTGGAGGGTCAGTGCCGAGACATTGGTCACATGGTGGTCCTCTGTGGAGGGTCAGTGCCGAGACATTGGTCACATGGTGGTCCTCTGTGGAGGGTCAGTGCCGAGACATTGGTCACATGGTGGTCCTCTGTGGAGGGTCAGTGCCGAGACATTGGCCACATGGTGGTCCATGTGTAGGGTCAGTGTGCAGCCGGGCAACGTTCCTCCCTGGGACCCTCTGAGACCGCGTGGCACTACGGTGACATTGGTTATGTGATGGGGGGGGGAGGCAAAAATAAGTGTGGGTCCCCCCCTCAAATTCTCTACCCCCCTTGGGTCTTGGTGTTGATTTTAGGGGGAACCTCATGCAAAATCAAGAAAATAAATAAAAACAAGAGGTTCCACTCCCCCCCTCAAAAAAATCCACACCACACCCATTTCTGAGCATGCAGGACAGGTGGGGGGGGGGGGGTGCGCATGCGCCTCTTTTTTTAACCAAACCAGGCCACATGCCCCCAACATGGTGGGGCTACTTTGCCAGGGGGGATTTGATGAGGATAAGGGCCTCTTCCCCACAACCCTGGCCTGGGGGTGGTGGTGGGGTCTGCGGGTGGGGGGGGGGGGGGTTATCTAGAATATGGGTCTGAAGGGAATCCCCGGTCTCTGTGGGTTCAACAGGATGGACTTCTTCTGGTGTCTTTTTCTTTTGGCTTTGGCACGTGTCGCCCATGGCAGTGCCCCCCCTCCCCCCAATGCCATTATTTGTCAGGCCTTTGCCTATTGGCCTAGAAAATGTCCAGAACTGTTTTTGAATGTTCCCACCGACTTTCATGGGGTTCAGAACCCAAACTTTACTCTGGACCCTTCTCTGAACCGAACCACAGACCACACCATCATATGAGACCACTGACCACACCACTAGGGATGAGCCGAATACCCCCCTGTTCGGTTCGCACCAGAACTTGCGAACACACCAAATGTGAACATTAGAACCCTGTTAAAGTCTATGGGACTCGAACATTTGAAATCTAAAGTGATAATTTTAAAGGCTAATATGCAAGTTATTGTCCTAAAAAGTGTTTGGGGACCCGGGTCCTGTCCCAGGGGAGTGTTTGGGGACCCGGGTCCTGTCCCAGGGGAGTGTTTGGGGACCCGGGTCCTGTCCCAGGGGAGTGTTTGGGGACCTGGGTCCTGCCCCAGGGGAGTGTTTGGGGACCCGGGTCCTGCCCCAGGGGAGTGTTTGGGGACCCGGGTCCTGCCCCAGGGGAGTGTTTGGGGACCCGAGTCCTGCCCCAGGGGACATGTATCAATGCAAAAAACTGTTTTAAAAACTGACGTTTTTTCGGGAGCAGTGATTTTAATAATGCTAAAAGTGAGACAATAAAAGTGTAATATTCCTTTAAATTTCGTACCTGGGGGGGGGGGGGTGTAAAGTATGCCTGTGAAATAGCGCATGTTTCCCGTACATAGAACTGTCCCTGCACAAAGTGTCATTTCTGAAAGAAAAAAAGTCTTTTAAAACCGACTTTGCGGCTCTAATGAATTGTCGGCTCGGGCAATTCAGAGAGAATTCATTCATAAAAAAAACCTTCAGGTCTAGAATGGATATTAAGGGGAACCCTGTCTTCAATTTAAAAAAAAATGACGTGCGGTTCCCCCCAAAAATCCACACCAGACCCCTTATCCGAGCATGTTAACCTGGCCGGCCGCAGAAAAGAGGGGGGGACAGAGTGCGGCCCCACCCCTCTCCTGAACCGTACCAGGCCACATGCCCTCAACATAGGGAGGATGTCCCCATGTTGATGGGGACAAGGGCTTCATCCCCACAACCCTGGCCGGTGGTTGTGGGGGTCTGCGGGCGGGGGGCTTATCAGAATCTGGAAGACCCCTTTAACAAAGGGGACCCCCAGATCCTGGCCCCCCTATGTGAAGACCACAGACCACACCACCATATGAGACCACAGACCACCATATGTGTACGTAACTTTGTGTAAGAGAAATGGAATTTTACAAAGATGGGATTTAACCTTCAGACGTTCTTCTCCAGGCGCCATGACAGGTCCTCTTTGAAAGGTGCCGCCCGATTGGCTCATAAATCACCCTTTCCATGAAAGTGTCGCCTTATGTAAGGGAGAATAGAGGAGAGGCGGTACAAAGTGCAGAACGTGGCGGATCTATCTGTTCCTGGGAAAGATACGAGGAGCTCCGAGATACCAGGAATCTTCTTATCGGAGATCCGACCGCCCAGGAATTGAGCTTTGACTTTTATTAACTCCATTAATCAGTTCCCAAGTAACAAGACACACAATAGGAATCAATGGGGCAAAGGGCCGGAGGAATGCTGACGGCCCATAATGCCCCACAATTCTCAGTAATATCCATCTGGCATCCAATGAGAATTCTCAACCACCGGCCATTGCCTGCTGCTGGGCTGCGGCCTTCCTCTTCCCGGGCCGTAAGCAACTGCAGATCCCCAAACTTACCACAGGGCCTTCCATCATCCATTGTGCCCCCAACCTCCCATAGTAGCCCACGGTGCCCCCTGACTCCCTGAGATCCCCCAGCCCCCGCCATGCCCCCCAACTTCCCACAGTGCCCCCAGACTCCCTGAGATCCCCCAGCCCCCGCCATCCCCCCGACTTCCCACAGTGCCCCCAGACCCCCTGAGATCCCCCAGCCCCCGCCATGCCCCCGAATTCCCACAGTGCCCCCAGACTCCCTGAGATCCCCCAGCCCACGCCATCCCCCCGACTTCCCACAGTGCCCCCAGACCCCCTGAGATCCCCCAGCCCCCGCCATGCCCCAGACTTCCCACAGTGCCCCCAGACTCCCTGAGATCCCCCAGCCCACGCCATGCCCCCGACTTCCCACAGTGCCCCCAGACTCCCTGAGATCCCCCAGCCCCCGCCATGACCCCGACTTCCCACAGTGCCCCCAGACCCCCTGAGATCCCCCAGCCCCCGCCATGCCCCCGAATTCCCACAGTGCCCCCAGACTCCCTGAGATCCCCCAGCCCACGCCATCCCCCCGACTTCCCACAGTGCCCCCAGACCCCCTGAGATCCCCCAGCCCCCGCCATGCCCCAGACTTCCCACAGTGCCCCCAGACTCCCTGAGATCCCCCAGCCCACGCCATGCCCCCGACTTCCCACAGTGCCCCCAGACTCCCTGAGATCCCCCAGCCCCCGCCATGCCCCCGACTTCCCACAGTGCCCCCAGACCCCCTGAGATCCCCCAGCCCCCGTCATGCCCCCCAACTTCCCACAGTGCCCCCTGACTCCCTGAGATCCCCCAGCCCCCGCCATGCCCCCGACTTCCCACAGTGCCCCCAGACTCCCTGAGATCCCCCAGCCCATGCCATGCCCTCAATTTCCCACAGTGCCCCCAGACTCCCTGAGATCCCCCAGCCCCCGCCATGCCCCCGACTTCCCACAGTGCCCCCAGACTCCCTGAGATCCCCCAGCCCCCGCCATGCCCCCGACTTCCCACAGTGCCCCCAGACTCCCTGAGATCCCCCAGCCCCCGCCATGCCCCCGACTTCCCACAGTGTCCCCAGACTCCCTGAGATCCCCCAGCCCCCGCCATGCCCCCCAACTTCCCACAGTGCCCCCAGACTCCCTGAGATCCCCCAGCCCCCGCCATGCCCCCCACTTCCCACAGTGCCCCCAGACTCCCTGAGATCCCCCAGCCCACGCCATGCCCCTAATTTCCCACAGTGCCCCCAGACTCCCTGAGATCCCCCAGCCCCCGCCATGCCCCCCACTTCCCACAGTGCCCCCAGACTCCCTGAGATCCCCCAGCCCCCTTCCATGCCCCCAACTTCCCACAGTGCCCCCAGACTCCCTGAGATCCCCCAGCCCAGTCATGCCCCCCAACTTCCCACAGTGCCCCCAGACTCCCTGAGATCCCCCAGCCCCCTCCATGCCCCCGACTTCCCACAGTGCCCCCAGACTCCCTGAGATCCCCCAGCCCAGTCATGCCCCCCAACTTCCCACAGTGCCCCCAGACTCCCTGAGATCCCCCAGCCCCCTCCATGCCCCCAACTTCCCACAGTGCCCCCAGACTCCCTGAGATCCCCCAGCCCAGTCATGCCCCCCAACTTCCCACAGTGCCCCCAGACTCCCTGAGATCCCCCAGCCCCCTCCATGCCCCTGACTTCCCACAGTGTCCCCAGACTCCCTGAGATCCCCCAGCCCACGCCATGCCCCCCGACTTCCCACAGTGCCCCCAGACCCCCTGAGATCCCCCAGCCCCCGCCATGCCCCAGACTTCCCACAGTGCCCCCAGACTCCCTGAGATCCCCCAGCCCCCGCCATGCCCCCCAACTTCCCACAGTGCCCCCAGACTCCCTGAGATCCCCCAGCCCCCGCCATCCCCCCGACTTCCCACAGTGCCCCCAGACCCCCTGAGATCCCCCAGCCCCCGCCATGCCCCAGACTTCCCACAGTGCCCCCAGACTCCCTGAGATCCCCCAGCCCACGCCATGCCCCCGACTTCCCACAGTGCCCCCAGACTCCCTGAGATCCCCCAGCCCCCGCCATGCCCCCGACTTCCCACAGTGTCCCCAGACTCCCTGAGATCCCCCAGCCCACGCCATGCCCCCCGACTTCCCACAGTGCCCCCAGACCCCCTGAGATCCCCCAGCCCCCGCCATGCCCCAGACTTCCCACAGTGCCCCCAGACTCCCTGAGATCCCCCAGCCCCCGCCATGCCCCCCAACTTCCCACAGTGCCCCCAGACTCCCTGAGATCCCCCAGCCCCCGCCATGCCCCCCACTTCCCACAGTGCCCCCAGACTCCCTGAGATCCCCCAGCCCACGCCATGCCCCCCGACTTCCCACAGTGCCCCCAGACTCCCTGAGATCCCCCAGCCCACGCCATGCCCCTAATTTCCCACAGTGCCCCCAGACTCCCTGAGATCCCCCAGCCCCCGCCATGCCCCCCACTTCCCACAGTGCCCCCAGACTCCCTGAGATCCCCCAGCCCCCGCCATGCCCCCCAACTTCCCACAGTGCCCCCAGACTCCCTGAGATCCCCCAGCCCCCTCCATGCCCCTGACTTCCCACAGTGTCCCCAGACTCCCTGAGATCCCCCAGCCCACGCCATGCCCCCCGACTTCCCACAGTGCCCCCAGCCCCCCTGCGATCCCCCAGCCCCCGCCATGCCCCAGACTTCCCACAGTGCCCCCAGACTCCCTGAGATCCCCCCGCCCCCGCCATGCCCCCCAACTTCCCACAGTGCCCCCAGACTCCCTGAGATCCCCCAGCCCCCGCCATGCCCCCCACTTCCCACAGTGCCCCCAGACTCCCTGAGATCCCCCAGCCCACGCCATGCCCCCCAACTTCCCACAGTGCCCCCAGACTCCCTGAGATCCCCCAGCCCACGCCATGCCCCTAATTTCCCACAGTGCCCCCAGACTCCCTGAGATCCCCCAGCCCCCGCCATGCCCCCCACTTCCCACAGTGCCCCCAGACTCCCTGAGATCCCCCAGCCCCCGCCATGCCCCCCAACTTCCCACAGTGCCCCCAGACTCCCTGAGATCCCCCAGCCCCCTCCATGCCCCTGACTTCCCACAGTGTCCCCAGACTCCCTGAGATCCCCCAGCCCACGCCATGCCCCCCGACTTCCCACAGTGCCCCCAGACCCCCTGAGATCCCCCAGCCCCCGCCATGCCCCAGACTTCCCACAGTGCCCCCAGACTCCCTGAGATCCCCCAGCCCACGCCATGCCCCCGACTTCCCACAGTGCCCCCAGACTCCCTGAGATCCCCCAGCCCCCGCCATGCCCCCGACTTCCCACAGTGCCCCCAGACTCTCTGAGATCCCCCAGCCCCCGCCATGCCCCCCACTTCCCACAGTGCCCCCAGACTCCCTGAGATCCCCCAGCCCACGCCATGCCCCCCAACTTCCCACAGTGCCCCCAGACTCCCTGAGATCCCCCAGCCCACGCCATGCCCCTAATTTCCCACAGTGCCCCCAGACTCCCTGAGATCCCCCAGCCCCCTCCATGCCCCCAACTTCCCACAGTGCCCCCAGACTCCCTGAGATCCCCCAGCCCAGTCATGCCCCCCAACTTCCCACAGTGCCCCCAGACTCCCTGAGATCCCCCAGCCCCCGCCATGCCCCCCGACTTCCCACAGTGCCCCCAGACTCCCTGAGATCCCCCAGCCCCTGCCATGCCCCCGACTTCCCACAGTGCCCTCAGACTCCCTGAGATCCCCCAGCCCCCGCCATGCCCCCGACTTCCCTCAGTGCCCTCAGACTCCCTGAGATCCCCCAGCCCCCACCATGCCCCCCAACTTCCCACAGTGCCCCCAGACTCCCTGAGATCCCCCAGCCCACACCATGCCCCCGACTTCCCACAGTGCCCCCAGACTCCCTGAGATCCCCCAGCCTATGCCATGCCCCCGACTTCCCACAGTGCCCCCAGACTCCGTGAGATCCCCCAGCCCCCGCCATGCCCCCGACTTCCCACAGTGCCCCCAGACTCCCTGAGATCCCCCAGCCCCCGTCATGCCCCCCAACTTCCCACAGTGCCCCCAGACTCCCTGAGATCCCCCAGCCCCCGCCATGCCCCCGACTTCCCACAGTGCCCCCAGACCCCTTAAGATCCCCCAGCCCACGCCATGCCCCCAATTTCCCACAGTGCCCTCAGACTCCCTGAGATCCCCCAGCCCCCACCATGCCCCCGACTTCCCACAGTGCCCCCTGACTCCCTGAGATCCCCCAGCCCACGCCATGCCCCTAACTTCCCACAGTGCCCCCAGACTCCCTGAGATCCCCCAGCCCCGTCATGCCCCCCAACTTCCCACAGTGCCCCCTGACTCCCTGAGATCCCCCAGCCCACGCCATGCCCCTAACTTCCCACAGTGCCCCCAGACTCCCTGAGATCCCCCAGCCCCCGCCATGCCCCCGACTTCCCACAGTGCCCCCAGACTCCCTGAGATCCCCCAGCCCACGCCATGCCCCCGACTTCCCACAGTGCCCCCAGACTCCCTGAGATCCCCCAGCCCCCGCCATGCCCCCGACTTCCCACAGTGTCCCCAGACTCCCTGAGATCCCCCAGCCCACGCCATGCCCCCCGACTTCCCACAGTGCCCCCAGACCCCCTGAGATCCCCCAGCCCCCGCCATGCCCCAGACTTCCCACAGTGCCCCCAGACTCCCTGAGATCCCCCAGCCCCCGCCATGCCCCCCAACTTCCCACAGTGCCCCCAGACTCCCTGAGATCCCCCAGCCCCCGCCATGCCCCCCACTTCCCACAGTGCCCCCAGACTCCCTGAGATCCCCCAGCCCACGCCATGCCCCTAATTTCCCACAGTGCCCCCAGACTCCCTGAGATCCCCCAGCCCCCGCCATGCCCCCCACTTCCCACAGTGCCCCCAGACTCCCTGAGATCCCCCAGCCCCCTCCATGCCCCCAACTTCCCACAGTGCCCCCAGACTCCCTGAGATCCCCCAGCCCAGTCATGCCCCCCAACTTCCCACAGTGCCCCCAGACTCCCTGAGATCCCCCAGCCCCCTCCATGCCCCCAACTTCCCACAGTGCCCCCAGACTCCCTGAGATCCCACAGCCCAGTCATGCCCCCCAACTTCCCACAGTGCCCCCAGACTCCCTGAGATCCCCCAGCCCCCTCCATGCCCCCAACTTCCCACAGTGCCCCCAGACTCCCTGAGATCCCCCAGCCCAGTCATGCCCCCCAACTTCCCACAGTGCCCCCAGACTCCCTGAGATCCCCCAGCCCCCTCCATGCCCCTGACTTCCCACAGTGTCCCCAGACTCCCTGAGATCCCCCAGCCCACGCCATGCCCCCCGACTTCCCACAGTGCCCCCAGACCCCCTGAGATCCCCCAGCCCCCGCCATGCCCCAGACTTCCCACAGTGCCCCCAGACTCCCTGAGATCCCCCAGCCCACGCCATGCCCCCGACTTCCCACAGTGCCCCCAGACTCCCTGAGATCCCCCAGCCCCCGCCATGCCCCCGACTTCCCACAGTGCCCCCAGACTCCCTGAGATCCCCCAGCCCCCGCCATGCCCCCCACTTCCCACAGTGCCCCCAGACTCCCTGAGATCCCCCAGCCCCCGCCATGCCCCCCAACTTCCCACAGTGCCCCCAGACTCTCTGAGATCCCCCAGCCCCCGCCATGCCCCCCACTTCCCACAGTGCCCCCAGACTCCCTGAGATCCCCCAACCCCCGTCATGCCCCCCAACTTCCCACAGTGCCCCCAGACTCCCTGAGATCCCCCAGCCCCCGCCATGCCCCCGACTTCCCACAGTGCCCCCAGACCCCTTAAGATCCCCCAGCCCACGCCATGCCCCCAATTTCCCACAGTGCCCTCAGACTCCCTGAGATCCCCCAGCCCCCACCATGCCCCCGACTTCCCACAGTGCCCCCTGACTCCCTGAGATCCCCCAGCCCACGCCATGCCCCTAACTTCCCACAGTGCCCCCAGACTCCCTGAGATCCCCCAGCCCCGTCATGCCCCCCAACTTCCCACAGTGCCCCCTGACTCCCTGAGATCCCCCAGCCCACGCCATGCCCCTAACTTCCCACAGTGCCCCCAGACTCCCTGAGATCCCCCAGCCCCCGCCATGCCCCCGACTTGCCACAGTGCCCCCAGACTCCCTGAGATCCCCAGCCCCCGCCATGCCCCCGACCTCCCACAGCACCCCTCTAAAGACTACATTCCCCACAGTTACCCCCTGCAGAAACTTCATCCCCTACAGGGCCACCAAGACTGCTGTAGAGTGTCCGAGGCCCCACCATGCCCCCGACTTCCCACAGTGCCCCCTCTAAAGACTATACCCCCCACAGTTAGAGGACGGGGAGTGTCCAACCACGTCCTCCAGCCACGTATATCTATCTTCAACCCCGTCCTCCAGCCACGTATATCTATCTTCAACCACGTCCTCCAGCCACGTATATCTATCTTCAACCCCGTCCTCCAGCCACGTATATCTATCTTCAACCCGTCCTCCAGCCACGTATATCTATCTTCAACCCCGTCCTCCAGCCACGTATATCTATCTTCAACCCCGTCCTCCAGCCACGTATATCTATCTTCAACCATGTCTTCCAGCCACGTATATCTATCTTCAACCCCATCCTCCAGCCACGTATATCCATCTTCAACCCCGTCCTCCAGCCACGTATATCTATCTTCAACCCCGTCCTCCAGCCACATATATCTATCTTCAACCCCGTCCTTCAGCCACTTATATCTATCTTCAACCCCATCCTCCAGCCACGTATATCTATCTTCAACCACGTCCTCCAGCCACGTATATCTATCTTCAACCACGTATTCCAGCCATGTAGCTCCATCTTCAACCACGTCCTCCAGCCACGTATATCTATCTTCAACCCCGTCCTCCAGCCACGTATATCTATCTTCAACCCCGTCCTCCAGCCACATATATCTATCTTCAACCACGTCCTCCAGCCATGTATATCTATCTTCAACCACGTCCTCCAGCCACGTATATCTATCTTTAACCCCGTCCTCCAGCCATGTATATCTATCTTTAACCCCGTCCTCCAGCCACGTATATCTATCTTCAACCCCGTCCTCCAGCCACGTGTATCTATCCTCAACCCCATCCTCCAGCCACGTATATCTATCTTCAACCCCGTCCTCCAGCCACATATATCCATCTTCAACCCCGTCCTCCAGCCACGTATATCTATCTTCAACCCCGTCCTCCAGCCACGTATATCCATCTTCAACCCCGTCCTCCAGCCACGTATATCTATCTTCAACCCCGTCCTCCAGCCACGTATATCTATCTTCAACCCCGTCCTCCAGCCACGTATATATCCATCTTCAACCCCATACTCCAGCCACGTATATCCATCTTCAACCCCGTCCTCCAGCCACGTATATCTATCTTCAACCCCGTCCTCCAGCCACGTATATCTATCTTCAGCCACGTCCTCCAGCCACGTATATCTATCTTCAACCACGTCCTCCAGCCACGTATATCTATCTTCAACCCCGTCCTCCAGCCACGTATATCTATCTTCAACCCCGTCCTCCAGCCACGTATATCTATCTTCAACCCCATCCTCCAGCCACGTATATCCATCTTCAACCCCGTCCTCCAGCCACGTATATCTATCTTCAACCCCATCCTCCAGCCACGTATATCCATCTTCAACCCCGTCCTCCAGCCACGTATATCTATCTTCAACCCCGTCCTCCAGCCACGTATATCCATCTTCAACCCCATCCTCCAGCCACGTATATCTATCTTCAACCACATCCTCCAGCCACGTATATCTATCTTTAACCCCGTCCTCCAGCCACGTATATCTATCTTCAACCCCGTCCTCCAGCCACGTATATCCATCTTCAACCCCATCCTCCAGCCACGTATATCTATCTTCAACCACATCCTCCAGCCACGTATATCCATCTTCAACCCCGTCCTCCAGCCACGTATATCTATCTTCAACCACGTCCTCCAGCCACGTATATCTATCTTTAACCCCATCCTCCAGCCACGTATATCCATCTTCAACCCCGTCCTCCAGCCACGTATATCTATCTTCAACCCCGTCCTCCAGCCACGTATATCTATCTTCAACCCCGTCCTCCAGCCATGTAGCTCCATCTTCTTGAACCACGTCCTCCATCTTGAACCACGTGCCCCAGCCACGTATATCTATCTTCAACCCCGTCCTCCAGCCACGTATATCTATCTTCAGCCACGTATATCTATCTTCAACCCCGTCCTCCAGCCACGTATATCCATCTTCAACCCCATCCTCCAGCCACGTATATCCATCTTCAACCCCGTCCTCCAGCCACGTATATCTATCTTCAACCCCGTCCTCCAGCCACGTATATCTATCTTCAACCCCGTCCTCCAGCCACGTATATCCATCTTCAACCACGTCCTCCAGCCACGTATATCTATCTTCAACCCCGTCCTCCAGCCACGTATATCTATCTTCAGCCACGTATATCTATCTTCAACCCCGTCCTCCAGCCACGTATATCCATCTTCAACCCCATCCTCCAGCCACGTATATCCATCTTCAACCCCGTCCTCCAGCCACGTATATCTATCTTCAACCCCGTCCTCCAGCCACGTATATCTATCTTCAACCCCGTCCTCCAGCCACGTATATCTATCTTCAACCCCGTCCTCCAGCCATGTAGCTCCATCTTCTTGAACCACGTCCTCCATCTTGAACCACGTGCCCCAGCCACGTATATCTATCTTCAACCCCGTCCTCCAGCCACGTATATCTATCTTCAGCCACGTATATCTATCTTCAACCCCCGTCCTCCAGCCACGTATATCCATCTTCATCCCCGTCCTCCAGCCACGTATATCTATCTTCAACCCCGTCCTCCAGCCACGTATATCCATTTTCAACCCCGTCCTCCAGTCATATAACTCCATATTAAACCACGTCCTCCATCTTGAACCACGCCCTCTAGCCATGTAGATCCAATTTCCTGGCTGGAGAACATCCAACATCATCCAGCCCTTTCCTCCCCAGCCTGACTGTACCTGGCCCCGCCCCCTTTATTCACTAGATTTAGATTTTTCCAATTATGGAGGCTCAGCATCACGCGTGGGCGTTACCCTAGGGTGGTCTGCATGCAGAGAGGACCTACCTAGGAACGCCCACTCCTCCAGACTGACCCCCACCCATCATGTACAGGGGGGGGGAGGGGGAGGGGAAGGTAGAATAAATGTCATCTGATCCCTTGTAATTCCTGAGGTCCTCTTATCAGGCATGTCCTTTGTTCTTCGGGATGGTTGGTGACCCGACTCGTCCTCGGTGACCCGTGCGGTCCGCGGCTGTCACATTGTATACGGTTTACGACACCTGATTGTATAACATTGTCACATGGCACGTTCCCAGAGGAGGATCATTTACTGCAAGTTTACTGATAAACACAAAGTAACTTATTTCCTATCCGTGGATGAGAGACTCAGCACTGATCTGTGGATGAGAGACTCAGCACTGACCTGTGTATGAGAGACTCAGCACTGACAGTGACCTGTGGATGAGAGACTCAGCACTGACCTGTGGATGAGAGACTCAGCACTGACCTGTGGATGAGAGACTCAGCACTGACAGTGATCAACGTCCCATGGCCTTACCTGTGAGCCACTGGGAGAATGCCCATTACCGGGCTCTTATGGTGATCCAAAGACTGATTAGGGTGTATGGGGGTCCCTGTATCCCGGGAATCATTGATTAGGGTGTATGGGGGTCCTTGTATCCCGGTGTAGGATGGTGTGAGGGCCGGTGTTGGCAGAAGGTCTGGTGAAGGTTGCGGGTGGAATTTGGCCCCTCCGGTGATGATGACGGTTGAGGTTTGGTGAATTCCCGGAATGTCTCTTTATTGCCCCGGTGTAGGGTGTACGGGGCCCCGGTGTAGGGTGTACGGGGGCCTCGGTGTAGGGTGTACGGTGGCCTCGGTGTAGGGTGTACGGGGGCCTCGGTGTAGGGTGTACGGTGGCCTCGGTGTAGGGTGTACGGGGGCCTCGGTGTAGGGTGTACGGGGGCCTCGATGTAGGGTGTACGGGGGCCTCGGTGTAGGGTGTACGGGGGCCTCGGTGTAGGGTGTACGGGGGCCTCGGTGTAGGGTGTACGGTGGCCTCGGTGTAGGGTGTACGGTGGCCTCGGTGTAGGGTGTACGGGGGCCTCGGTGTAGGGTGTACGGGGGCCTCGGTGTAGGGTGTACGGGGGCCTCGGTGTAGGGTGTACGGGGGCCTCGGTGTAGGGTGTACGGGGGCCTCGGTGTAGGGTGTACGGGGGCCTCGGTGTAGGGTGTACGGGGGCCTCGGTGTAGGGTGTACGGGGGCCTCGGTGTAGGGTGTACGGGGGCCTCGGTGAAGGGTGTACCGGGGCCTCGGTGTAGGGTGTACGGTGGCCTCGGTGTAGGGTGTACGGGGGCCTCGGTGTAGGGTGTACGGTGGCCTCGGTGTAGGGTGTACGGGGGCCTCGGTGTAGGGTGTACGGTGGCCTCGGTGTAGGGTGTACGGGGGCCTCGGTGTAGGGTGTACGGGGGCCTCGGTGTAGGGTGTACGGGGGCCTCGGTGTAGGGTGTACCGGGGCCTCGGTGTAGGGTGTACGGTGGCCTCGGTGTAGGGTGTACGGGGGCCTCGGTGTAGGGTGTACGGGGGCCTCGGTGTAGGGTTACGGGGGCCTCGGTGTAGGGTGTACGCTGGCCTCGGTGTAGGGTGTACCGGGGCCTCGGTGTAGGGTGTACGGGGGCCTCGGTGTAGGGTGTACAGTGGCCTCGGTGTAGGGTGTATGGGGGCCTCGGTGTAGGGTGTACCGGGGCCTCGGTGTAGGGTGTACGGGGGCCTCGGTGTAGGGTGTACGGGGGCCTCGGTGTAGGGTGTACGGTGGCCTCGGTGTAGGGTGTACGGGGGCCTCGGTGTAGGGTGTACGGTGGCCTCGGTGTAGGGTGTACGGGGGCCTCGGTGTAGGGTGTACGGGGACCTCGGTGTAGGGTGTACGGGGGCCTCGGTGTAGGGTGTACCGGGGCCTCGGTGTAGGGTGTACGGTGGCCTCGGTGTAGGGTGTACGGGGGCCTCGGTGTAGGGTGTACGGGGGCCTCGGTGTAGGGTTACGGGGGCCTCGGTGTAGGGTTACGGGGGCCTCGGTGTAGGGTGTACGGTGGCCTCGGTGTAGGGTGTACGGTGGCCCCGGTGTAGGGTGTACGGTGGCCTCGGTGTAGGGTTACGGGGGCCTCGGTGTAGGGTGTACGGTGGCCTCGGTGTAGGGTGTACGGTGGCCTCGGTGTAGGGTGTACCGGGGCCTCGGTGTAGGGTGTACGGTGGCCTCGGTGTAGGGTGTACGGGGGCCTCGGTGTAGGGTGTAGGGGGGCCTCGGTGTAGGGTGTACAGTGGCCTCGGTGTAGGGTGTATGGGGGCCTCGGTGTAGGGTGTACCGGGGCCTCGGTGTAGGGTGTACGGGGGCCTCGGTGTAGGGTGTACGGGGGCCTCGGTGTAGGGTGTACGGTGGCCTCGGTGTAGGGTGTACGGGGGCCTCGGTGTAGGGTGTACGGTGGCCTCGGTGTAGGGTGTACGGGGGCCTCGGTGTAGGGTGTACGGGGGCCTCGGTGTAGGGTGTACGGGGGCCTCGGTGTAGGGTGTACCGGGGCCTCGGTGTAGGGTGTACGGTGGCCTCGGTGTAGGGTGTACGGGGGGCCTCGGTGTAGGGTGTACGGGGGCCTCGGTGTAGGGTTACGGGGGCCTCGGTGTAGGGTTACGGGGGCCTCGGTGTAGGGTGTACGGTGGCCTCGGTGTAGGGTGTACGGTGGCCCCGGTGTAGGGTGTACGGTGGCCTCGGTGTAGGGTTACGGGGGCCTCGGTGTAGGGTGTACGGTGGCCTCGGTGTAGGGTGTACCGGGGCCTCGGTGTAGGGTGTACGGTGGCCTCGGTGTAGGGTGTACGGGGGCCTCGGTGTAGGGTGTACGGGGGCCTCGGTGTAGGGTTACGGGGGCCTCGGTGTAGGGTTACGGGGGCCTCGGTGTAGGGTTACGGGGGCCTCGGTGTAGGGTGTACGGTGGCCTCGGTGTAGGGTGTACGGGGGCCTCGGTGTAGGGTGTACGGTGGCCTCGGTGTAGGGTGTACGGGGGCCTCGGTGTAGGGTGTACGGGGGCCTCGGTGTAGGGTGTACGGTGGCCTCGGTGTAGGGTGTACCGGGGCCTCGGTGTAGGGTGTACGGGGGCCTCGGTGTAGGGTGTACGGTGGCCTCGGTGTAGGGTGTACGGTGGCCTCGGTGTAGGGTGTACGGGGGCCTCGGTGTAGGACGGAGTGAGGACCGGTGTTGGAGGAAGGTCTGGTGAAGGTCGCGGGTGGAATTTGGCCCCTCCGGCTCTCAGTGATTAGGCCTCGGTGACGGTTGAGGTTGGGTGAATTCCCGGAATGTCTCTTTATTGCCCCGGTGTAGGGTGTACGGGGGCCCCGGTGTAGGGTGTACGGGGGCCTCGGTGTAGGGTGTACGGGGGCCTCGGTGTAGGGTTACGGGGGTCTCGGTGTAGGGTGTACGGTGGCCTTGGTGTAGGGTGTACGGGGGCCTCGGTGTAGGGTGTACGGGGGCCTCGGTGTAGGGTTACGGGGGCCTCGGTGTAGGGTGTACGGTGGCCTCGGTGTAGGGTGTACGGGGGCCTCGGTGTAGGGTGTACGGGGGCCTCGGTGTAGGGTTACGGAGGCCTCGGTGTAGGGTGTACGGTGGCCTCGGTGTAGGGTGTACGGGGGCCTCGGTGTAGGACGGAGTGAGGACCGGTGTTGGAGGAAGGTCTGGTGAAGGTCGCGGGTGGAATTTGGCCCCTCCGGCTCTCAGTGATTAGGCCTCGGTGACGGTTGAGGTTGGGTGAATTCCCGGAATGTCTCTTTATTGCCCCGGTGGCCATGAACACTTCATATTCTGTTACTGAGTAACTTTATATGGCTGAGGTGAGGCTGTGAGTGCAGCGCCCCCTGGTGGTGGTGGGCGGGGAGAACACACACCTGTACAGGTGAATGTCCTCTGTGTGACCCTCCCATAGATCTTCTGATTACATTTCCTATCAGATCACCTCTTCCTCTCATATCAAGTCACCTGAAAAGTGAAGGACGTCCTCCATGACCTTCAAAGGTCGGGGTGACGATGACGGCCCAGGCGCTGTGATGTCACTGTCCTGACATTCCTCTCCATCTATGTACAGAATGTGAGCGATGAGGGGCCCCGAGGGGCCAATGTCAGGAGGAGACTTCCGTCACTTCTTCTTCTATCTCAGTGCTGATCACCTGCCGCCTCTTCACACTTCTCTATGAACTCTGCGCCCCCCCCCCCCCCCGGGGGCCGGTTTCCTCATAAACAGAACATGTCTGAAGAGGTCACTTGTGGCCCCACCGGAAACCTGGGTGACAACACAGAGCACAATTCAGAGTCAGGGAGAGAGCGTTGTCACCCTATACCAGGAAGTGCCTGAATAAGGGGGTCATGTAATGGGGGTGGGTCATGTGATGGGGGTAGGTCATGTGATGGGGAGTCATGTGATGGGGGGGTGTTGGGGATCAGTGGGGGTGGGTCATGTGATGGGGGGGTGTTGGTGGCTGGTGGGGGTGGGTCATGTGATGGGGGGTGTTGGTGGCTGGTGGGGGGTAGGTCATGTGATGGGGGGTGTTGGTGGCTGGTGGGGGGGTCATGTGATGGGGGGTGTTGGTGGCTGGTGGGGGGGTCATGTGATGGGGGGTGTTGGGGGCTGGTGGGGGGGTGGGTCATGTGATGGGGGGGTGTTGGTGGCTGGTGGGGGGGGGTTATTTGATGGGGGGGGTGTTGGGGGCTGGTGGGGGGGTCATGTGATGGGGGGGTGTTGGTGGCTGGTGGGGGGGTCATGTGATGGGGGGTGTTGGTGGCTGGTGGGGGGGTCATGTGATGGGGGGTGTTGGTGGCTGGTGGGGGGGTAGGTCATTTGATGGGGGGGTGTTGGTGGCTGGTGGGGGGTCATTTGATGGGGGGGTGTTGGTGGCTGGTGGGGGGGTCATGTGATGGGGGGTGTTGGTGGCTGGTGGGGGGGTCATGTGATGGGGGGTGTTGGTGGCTGGTGGGGGGTCATGTGATGGGGGGGTGTTGGTGGCTGGTGGGGGGGTCATGTGATGGGGGGTGTTGGTGGCTGGTGGGGGGGTCATGTGATGGGGGGTGTTGGTGGCTGGTGGGGGGGGGTCATTTGATGGGGGGGTGTTGGTGACTGGTGGGGGGGTCATGTGATGGGGGGTGTTGGTGGCTGGTGGGGGGGTCATGTGATGGGGGGTGTTGGTGGCTGGTGGCGGGGTTAATGTGATGGGGGGTGTTGGTGGCTGGTGGGGGGGTCATGTGATGGGGGGTGTTGGTGGCTGGTGGCGGGGTCATGTGATGGGGGGTGTTGGTGGCTGGTGGGGGGTAGGTCATTTGATGGGGGGGTGTTGGTGGCTGGTGGGGGGTCATTTGATGGGGGGGTGTTGGTGGCTGGTGGGGGGGTCATGTGATGGGGGGTGTTGGTGGCTGGTGGGGGGGTCATGTGATGGGGGGTGTTGGTGGCTGGTGGGGGGGGGTCATTTGATGGGGGGTGTTGGTGACTGGTGGGGGGGTCATGTGATGGGGGGTGTTGGTGGCTGGTGGGGGGGTCATGTGATGGGGGGGGGTTGGTGGCTGGTGGGGGGGGTCATTTGATGGGGGGTGTTGGTGGCTGGTGGGGGGGTCATGTGATGGGGGGTGTTGGTGGCTGGTGGGGGGGTCATGTGATGGGGGGGTGTTGGTGGCTGGTGGGGGGGGTCATTTGATGGGGGGTGTTGGTGACTGGTGGGGGGGTCATGTGATGGGGGGTGTTGGTGGCTGGTGGGGGGGTCATGTGATGGGGGGGTGTTGGTGGCTGGTGACTTTTCTTCAAGTCAGACCCGAACACATAAGCGGCGCACTGCAATTATTTTATTGTACACTCTACAAATATTTTGCTATTAAATAACATTTCTAATCATATGAAGATAATAACAGTTCCCTTACACTGTACAGGGGGGACTCTGTGGACTCTGATGTAAGGGGGGCTCTGAGAACCCTGTCCAGGCAGGACAAAGAAGGAGGAGACTTCAGTCACAGGCAGGAATGGATGGTGAGCTCACTCATCCCCTGGCAGTCATCACCTCTCATCCAGATGTATCTGAGGCTGTTGGACTTCAATTTCCCACCCCCCACTTTCATTTTCTGAGGCACAGTGCCGGGGATTGGAGTGGAGGGGGGGGGGTAGACACAGAGGGGTTGGTGTGTTGGGGGGGGGTAGACACAGAGGGGGAGGTGTGTTGGAGGGGGGGGGGAGACAGAGGGGTTGGTGTGTTGGGGGGGGGTAGACACAGAGGGGGAGGTGTGTTGGAGGGGGGGGGGGGAGACAGAGGGGGAGGTGTGTTGGGGGGGGTAGACACAGAGGGGGAGGTGTGTTGGAGGGGGGGGGGAGACAGAGGGGGAGGTGTGTTGGAGGGGGGGGGGGAGACAGAGGGGTCGGTGTGTTGGGGGGGGGGGGTAGACACAGAGGGGTTGGTGTGTTGGGGGGGGGGGAGACAGAGGGGGAGGTGTGTTGGAGGGGGGGGGGAGACAGAGGGGGAGGTGTGTTGGAGGGGGGGGGAGACAGAGGGGTTGGTGTGTTGGGGGGGGGTAGACACAGAGGGGTCGGTGTGTTGGAGGGGGGGGGAGACAGAGGGGGAGGTGTGTTGGAGGGGGGGGGGGAGACAGAGGGGTTGGTGTGTTGGGGGGGGGGGTAGACACAGAGGGGTCGGTGTGTTGGGGGGGGGGGGGTAGACACAGAGGGGTTGGTGTGTTGGGGGGGGGGGAGACAGAGGGGGAGGTGTGTTGGAGGGGGGGGGAGACAGAGGGGTTGGTGTGTTGGGGGGGGGTAGACACAGAGGGGTCGGTGTGTTGGAGGGGGGGGGAGACAGAGGGGGAGGTGTGTTGGAGGGGGGGGGGGGGACAGAGGGGTTGGTGTGTTGGGGGGGGGGCAGTGTGATTGGATGTAACAGACACTCTCGGCTTAGAGAACGGCAGCCAACAACTCTGCTGGGAAGTCGTAGTCCAGTCTAAATCATGTGTCCGGGTGTCAGGCAGTCTGTAACCCGGACACATGATTCCAAACCCGGACTGTCCGGGTGAATTCTGGGCAGGCGGCAACCCTGGTGGAGGCTCAACTGTAAGAGGAGACATTATGTATAGAAGTGACCCCTCCCCCCACCATCCATTACATGTAGTGCGGGGGGGGGGGGGGGCGAGGGTGTCCTCCTCAATAATTCAGGACATGAAATATTCATCACTGCGATCTTCTCATCTCACCGCTGAGCATCTCCTCCTCCCCCCCCATCGCTGTCCGATCACCCCCCCCCACCGCATGGAAGGATCCGAGACCCTCATAGGTTACCCCCCCCCCCCGTCCTTCTACAGAGAGCGCCGGCCACACATGGATCCAATCCTCGCTGGTTGAGCAGCGATGGACTTCAGTACAACCGGCCTGACTGATTTTCTGCCTGCAATTGGTAGCAGCCAGCAGAGATCATTGTGTTCCCCCAGCAGGGAAGGCTCCCCTCCCCCCCCCTCACTGGCCGGCAGAACACAGAAGGATCGAGCGTGTTATTCCCTCCCACATGTGGTGCAAGAAAAAGGCGTTATCAGGGGGGGGGGAATATTGTGACCTGAGCTCTGCCCGCCTTTCCCCCGCGCAGACTCGCCCTCCAACCTAAAATGGGTGCAATGTCCTGGACTGAGTTGGGGGGGGGACGTTCCTCGGGGGTGGAGTCATTTTATTATTTCAGCTCCAAAAATTAATAAAACGTCAAAAAACGATAAAGAAGAAAGAAAAACTCAGAAAACAGCCAATCAGAGAGCGCCACCGCCACCTGCAGGAAACCGGGGGCACCACAGAGGGGGAGGTCCGAAGAGGAACTTTCAGTGTCAACTATTATTTTGTTGCAGCAAATTAAATACAAAAAACAATGAGCGATGTTTATAAACAATGTTACTTTGTGTCTCTATCTCTTGTATGGTCAATGTTTATAAACATATTCAGGTAGATTTGCGCTGTTTTTACGGAGGCGCAGGGCACCATTTTTGCCCTGCGCCCCCGCAAATTTTCTGCGCTACCCGCGATTCACGGAGCAGTAGCTCCGTAAATTGCGAGGGCGCTCCAGCAAAATGCCCGGCACTAGAGCGCGCAATTTAAATGACTCCGTAGGGAGCGGGAATCATTTAAATTAGGCGCGTTCCCGCGCAGAGCGTAGAGCGCATGCTCCGTCGGGAAACTTTCAAACTTTGCATTGCGGTAAATGACGTCGCAAGGACATCATTTGCTTCAAAGTGAACGTGAATGGCGTCCAGCGCCATTCACGATTCACTTACGCAAACAACGTAAATCTTAAATTTTGCAACGCGGGAACGACGGGTATACTTAATAAACCGCAAAAACCGCCGTACGCAAACGACGTAAACTGCGTATGCAGGGCTCGCGTAACGTTGTGAATCGGCGTTAGTATGCAATTTGCACACTATACGCTGACCACTACGGGAACGCCACCTAGTGTCCACCGCAAGAAAGCAGCCTAAGATAAGAGCCTTATACCAGTCATATCTTAGGCTGCAGCCGGCGTAACGAGGTTCCTGAATCAGGAGAAGTCGTTACGCCGGGGCAAGTAAGCAATTGCGCTGCGTAACTATGGTTACGCAGGCACAATTGCTCTTTGAATCTGGGCCACTGTTACTTTGTATCTCTATCTTTCCCGTCTGATCAATGTTTATAAACAATGTTACTTTGTATCTCTCTATCTCCCGTCTGATCAATGTTTATAAACAATGTTACTTTGTATCTCTCTATCTCCCGTCTGATCAATGTTTATAAACAATGTTACTTTGTATCTCTATCTCCCGTCTGATCAATGTTTATAAACAATGTTACTTTGTATCTCTATCTCTCCCGTCTGATCAATGTTTATAAACAATGTTACTTTGTATCTCTCTATCTCTCGTCTGATCAATGTTTATAAACAATGTTACTTTGTATCTCTCTATCTCCCGTCTGATCAATGTTTATAAACAATGTTACTTTGTATCTCTCTATCTCTCGTCTGATCAATGTTTATAAACAATGTTACTTTGTATCTCTCTATCTCTCGTCTGATCAATGTTTATAAACAATGTTACTTTGTATCTCTCTCTCTCCCGTCTGATCAATGTTTATAAACAATGTTACTTTGTATCTCTCTATCTCCCGTCTGATCAATGTTTATAAACAATGTTACTTTGTATCTCTCTATCTCCTGTCTGATCAATGTTTATAAACAATGTTACTTTGTATCTCTCCATCTCCCGTCTGATCAATGTTTATAAACAATGTTACTTTGTATCTCTCTATCTCCCGTCTGATCAATGTTTATAAACAATGTTACTTTGTATCTCTATCTCCCGTCTGATCAATGTTTATAAACAATGTTACTTTGTATCTCTCTATCTCCCGTCTGATCAATGTTTATAAACAATGTTACTTTGTATCTCTATCTCCCGTCTGATCAATGTTTATAAACAATGTTACTTTGTATCTCTCCATCTCCTGTCTGATCAATGTTTATAAACAATGTTACTTTGTATCTCTCTATCTCCCGTCTGATCAATGTTTATAAACAATGTTACTTTGTATCTCTCTATCTCCTCTGATCAATGTTTATAAACAATGTTACTTTGTATCTCTCTATCTCCCGTCTGATCAATGTTTATAAACAATGTTACTTTGTATCTCTCTATCTCCCGTCTGATCAATGTTTATAAACAATGTTACTTTGTATCTCTCTATCTCCCGTCTGATCACTGTTTATAAACAATGTTACTTTGTATCTCTCCATCTCCTGTCTGAACAATGTTTATAAACAATGTTACTTTGTATCTCTATCTCCCGTCTGATCAATGTTTATAAACAATGTTACTTTGTATCTCTCTATCTCCCGTCTGATCAATGTTTATAAACAATGTTACTTTGTATCTCTATCTCCCGTCTGATCAATGTTTATAAACAATGTTACTTTGTATCTCTCCATCTCCTGTCTGATCAATGTTTATAAACAATGTTACTTTGTATCTCTCTATCTCCCGTCTGATCAATGTTTATAAACAATGTTACTTTGTATCTCTCTATCTCCTCTGATCAATGTTTATAAACAATGTTACTTTGTATCTCTCTATCTCCAGTCTGATCAATGTTTATAAACAATGTTACTTTGTATCTCTCTATCTCCCGTCTGATCAATGTTTATAAACAATGTTACTTT
The DNA here is from genome assembly GCF_905171775.1 of Rana temporaria. Classification (NCBI taxonomy): domain Eukaryota; kingdom Metazoa; phylum Chordata; class Amphibia; order Anura; family Ranidae; genus Rana; species Rana temporaria. Next base: position 658,949 of record NW_024404415.1, on the reverse strand, counting down.
GTATCTCTATCTCCCGTCTGATCAATGTTTATAAACAATGTTACTTTGTATCTCTCTATCTCCCGTCTGATCAATGTTTATAAACAATGTTACTTCTTCTTACTGATAATATAAAGAGAGGAAATGTATCACCATAGAGTTCTCTCTCTCTGGGGGGATTGTCACCTTTCTCTATCATTCTTTATTGGCCACCACATGACCTCTGATCCTCGGAGAGCGGTGGGCGGAGATTTCCCTGAGAACTGAGATACAGACAGGAAGTGACATCACTAGGAGAAGTGAGGTCAGAACTTGCAGTCAATCAGGGAGAAGCATAAAGATTGGGGGTCCCCAGAGATCCAATCATTGAATTCTGGGAGCACCTCGGGGGGTGCAGGGGATGTGGGGGGAGGGGTGACCGGGGGGTGCAGGGGATGTGGGGGAGGGGTGACCGGGGGGGGGGGGAAGGAAATGTGGGGGAGGGGTGACCGGGGGGGTGCAATGGAGAGACACTCCTGGATGGATGAGGATAAGTACAAGGCGCCATCTTGTGGCAAGTTCTTGGTACTGCACACCTCCGCCTTTTATGGACAGTAATGATGCCGCCATCTTGTGGTGAGTTGGTGGTACTGCACACTGTTACATATAAGGACAGTAGAAGACTCCTGAACCTTCTGACACGTTCCGGGGGTCACACCTGCGCAGGTCACAGTTTTCATATTCCGGCTGCATTTTGCGTTTTTCGTTACACGTTTTTGATAAATTGAGGCCTCTATGGGATCAAAAAACAGAAAAAAAAAAGTCCCCGGCCCGTCCCATAAAATTGCACAGATGTGAAGGTGCCCCCCCCCCCCCCACAGGGAATTGTGTTGTACGGACTGCGGGGTGTTTCTGCAAAACTGACAACACACAAAACAATGTATAAGTGTGACCCGGTGGTAAGTACTGTATACATGTCCACTGCTAAGAGCAGCACCACCCTGACATCTTGTGGTGGCTTGGTGGTACTACACATCTCTGGAGGCCTCTAAGAACGCAGTATGATGCTGCCATCGTGTGGTAAGTTGTTGGTACTGCACACCTCCACTTACAAGGACGGTATGAAGCTGCCATCGTGTGGTAAGTTGTTGGTACTGCACACCTCCACTTACAAGGACGGTATGAAGCTGCCATCGTGTGGTAAGTTGTTGGTACTGCACACCTCCACTTACAAGGACGGTATGAAGCTGCCATCGTGTGGTAAGTTGTTGGTACTGCACACCTCCACTTACAAGGACGGTATGAAGCTGCCATTGTGTGGTAAGTTGTCCAGCGTATTGCAGGCTGCAATAGCGTCGCGCTACAGGCGACAAAACGCCTAGGTGTGAATGCAGCCTAAAAGAGCCTTACAGTTTTGCTCAGATTATGAGATCCCGGAAGATCCGGAATTCTATCTTCTGCATTTAAACCAAATACCAGAAAAAGCCTACAGGGAAATGATTGTATGCCATCTATTGGATGCCGCTAAGGCCTGTATAACGAAGAGGTGGAAGTCACCAGTTCCACCAACAGCGGAGATGTGGAGATGTAAAGTTAGGGAAATAAGCAAATTAGAAGAGTTAGTCCTGACAACACAATATAAAAGGGGAAAATATTTAAGAACTTGGACTCCCTGGAAGTCCTATATAGACTAGTGTTGCTCACGAATATTCGCATTTCGAATATTCGTTACGGATATGGCATATTCGAATATTCGCGAATAACTCGAATTTCGCGGCCAAAATTCGCTATTCCAAATATTCGTATTTTTTCAAATTTATTTTTAAAACAGATCACATCCTATCGACGTCTAAAAGCATTGCTGGTATGATTAGAGACCCTGGGCCGAGTAGCTAAGCTGAGACGATCCTTTTATGTTGCCGAATATTCGCAATCGCGAATATTAGATATTCGCAAATACTTTCTCCGCCCTTCTTTTGCATCAGAGCCAATCAGAGTTCTCCTACCACAGTTGTCAAAATTTCGCAATGAATTTCACATTAGCGAAATTTCGATAAAATATCACGAATATTCGCGAATACTTTCTCCGCCCTTCTTTTGCATCAGAGCCAATCAGAGTTCTCCTACCACAGTTGTCAAAATTTCGCAATGAATTTCGCATTCGCATTAGCGAAATTTCGCAAAAAAATTTTTTTGATAAAATATCACGAATATTCGATTTTAGCGAATATTTCACGAATATTCGTCTATATATTCGTGATATATCGCGAAATCGAATATGGCGTATTCCGCTCAACACTAATATAGACTACAGGGGGGAAGTCTAAGGAGGATAAGGCTGAATGGTATAGAAGGCGCTCTGCAGAAATGAAGGCGATTTGTGTCCTGAAAGGAAGCACTGAGGTGACCGGCGTTGGTCCGCTTCGAACAGGAAGGAGATGGACCAGTAACCGTTACCGGTCACTGGCCTGACTGATGGGAAGCGTGGCTTTCATATCCACGCATATGGAGATAACACCTGTGTAAGTGCTGGTCCACACTTCAACCCCCACGGCAAGACCCACGGCGGGCCAGATGATGAAGTGAGGCATGTTGGAGACCTTGGAAATCTAACATCTCTTGGTGGTGTTGCTGATATTAATATTAACCACTTAAGCCCCGGACCAATATGCAGCCTAAAGACCCAAGGTGTTTTTACAGTTCGGGACTGCGTCGCTTTAACAGACAATTGCGCGGTCGTGCGACGTGGCTCCCAAACAAAATTGGCGTCCTTTTTTCCCCACAAATAGAGCTTTCTTTTGGTGGTATTTGATCACATCTGCGGTTTTTAGTTTTTGCGCTATAAACAAAAATAGAGCGACAATTTTGAAAAAAAAGCAATATTTTTTACTTTTTGCTGTAATAAATATCCCCCAAAAACATATATAAAAACATTTTTTTTTCCTCAGTTTAGGCCGATACGTATTCTTCTACCTATTTTTAGTAAAAAAAATCGCAATAAGCGTTTATCGATTGGTTTGCGCAAAATTTATAGTGTTTACAAAATAGGGGATAGTTTTATTGCATTTTTATTATTTTTTTTTTTTTTTACTACTAATGGCGGCGATCAGCAATTTTTTTCGTGACTGCGACATTATGGCGGACACTTCGGACAATTTTGACACATTTTTGGGACCATTGTCATTTTCACAGCAAAAAATGCATTTAAATTGCATTCTTTATTGTGAAAATGACAGTTGCCGTTTGGGAGTTAACCACAGGTGGCGCTGTAGGAGTTAGGGATCACTGTGTGTGTTTACAACTGTTTGGGGGTGTGGCTGTAGGAATGACGTCATCGATCGTGTCTTCCCTATAAAGGGGATGACGCGATCGATGCGCCGACACAGTGAAGCACGGGGAAGCCGTGTTTACACACGGCTCTCCCCGTTCTTCAGCTCCGGGGAGCGATCGCGACGGAGCGGCTATAAACAAATAGCCGCGCCGTGGTCCCGGATCGCTCCCCGAGCGGACCCGACCTCCGCATGTAGCGGGGGGGGGGGGCCCGATCGGACCCCCCACCCGCTAATAGGCGAGGACGTACGTGTACGCCCATGTGCCTGTACGTGCCATATTGTGGACGTATATGTACATGCGGGGGTCGGGAACTGGTTAAAGATAAACTGATTTGTTTAAAAGGAGAGCATTGTATCATTGGACGCACAGCCGTGGTCCATGAGAAGGAAGATGACTTAGGAAAAGGTGGAGACAATGAGAGCCTAATAACTGGCAATGCCGGTGGGCGTTTGGCCTGTGGAGTCATTGGAATTTGCCAGTAAAATGGAATTGTATGGCATTATTCATTCAGTTTAACCCCCGCCTATTACCAGAGCTTTTTTTCTCAGAAAATAGGTGCAGGAACTCAACCACGACCCCGTTCAGATTTCACAAACAGTTGGAGGGTCTTAAAGGGGCATTAAATACGAGGACTGCATTACATACAGAGTGCAGAGTTCAGGGGGTTACACACAGAGTGCAGAGCTGTCACTTGTAAACACAGAAACCAGACTTCTGTGTTTACAAGTGATTGTAGTGAGCAGACACCAAAGGGTCTGAGCCAGAGGTGGTGGAACTGAGTTCCCCCAAGTTCCCCCTGAAAAAAAGCCCCGCCTATTACACGTGTTCTGTTATGTCTGCAGTATGGTTCTGTTCAGTTCCAGTAAATTAATCTCAAGTGCTAAAAAAAAAAAACGCTGCATTTTGTCGCTGCAAATCGCGGTAAAATACGCCGCGTTCAGGTGTGAATGCAGCCTTAATCTCTGCCCAAAAACTCCTTAGCATTGGGCACTCCCAGAATATATGTGTGTGGCATCGTCCCTTTGCTTCCCTGGCACCTCCAGCATTTATCTGATACCTCGGCTTAGCCTTTCTGGTGTCCTGTTCCATCTGGTGAAGATCTTCTAGTTTGTCTCTTGTGTTCTCACGCAGATTGATGTTTCGCGTGTTCGCCTGTATATGCATTGTCGCTGTTCCGGACTGAAGGACTTCCCTTTCCCATTCCTGAACGCACCTCAGAGGGCAACGTCCCGATGGCACTAATAACTCATAGCTTATTGAGAGACTAGGTAGTAATGTTCCTTGTTCCTGACAGATTTTCTCGAATTTTATGAGGGGTCTTTCCAAGCTCTCTGGATTTGGCAAAGTGTTCAGGAAGTGAACTATCTGAAGTGCGTTCCAGAATTTCAAACGCAATACATTTCCTATTTCCATCAGTTGCGCTATGGTTACCCATCTTCCCATGTGGATATACCTCGCTACTTGTGTACACTCTCTTTTCCTCACCTGCCGCAATGCTCCGTCTTCGTATCCCGATGGGAAGAGGGGGTTACCTATCACTGGGTATAGTCACTCCTCCACCTTTTATGGAAAGCACAAGGCTGCCATCTTGCTGTGAGTTGCGGTACTACACACCTCCATCTCTAAGGACAGTACAATGCTGACATCTTGTGGTGAGCTAGTGGTACTACACTCCTCCATCTCTTAGGACAGTCCAAGGCTGACATCTTGTGGTGAGCTAGTGGTACTACACACCTCCATCTCTAAGGATAGTACAAGGCTGACATCTTGTGGTGAGCTAGTGGTACTACACACCTCCATCTCTAAGGATAGTACAAGGCTGACATCTTGTGGTGAGCTAGTGGTACTACACACCTCCCTCTCTAAGGACAGTACAAGGCTGACATCTTGTGGTGAGCGAGTGGTACTACACACCTCCATCTCTAAGGACAGTACAAGGCTGACATCTTGTGGTGAGCTAGTGGTACTACACACCTCCACCTCTAAGGACAGTCCAAGGCTGACATCTTGTGGTGAGCTAGTGGTACTACACACCTCCACCTCTAAGGACAGTACAAGGCTGACATCTTGTGGTGAGCTAGTGGTACTACACACCTCCATCTCTAAGGACAGTACAAGGCTGACATCTTGTGGTGAGCGAGTGGTACTACACACCTCCATCTCCAAGGACACTACAAGGCTGACATCTTGTGGTGAGCGAGTGGTACTACACACCTCCATCTCTAAGGACACTACAAGGCTGCCATCCTGTGGTGAGCTAGTGGTACTACACACCTCCATCTCTAAGGACACTACAAGGCTGACATCTTGTGGTGAGCGAGTGGTACTACACACCTCCATCTCTAAGGACACTACAAGGCTGCCATCCTGTGGTGAGCGAGTGGTACTACACACCTCCATCTCTAAGGACACTACAAGGCTGACATCCTGTGGTGAGCTAGTGGTACTACACACCTCCATCTCTAAGGACACTACAAGGCTGACATCTTGTGGTGAGCGAGTGGTACTACACACCTCCATCTCTAAGGACAGTACAAGGCTGACATCTTGTGGTGAGCTAGTGGTACTACACACCTCCACCTCTAAGGACAGTCCAAGGCTGACATCTTGTGGTGAGCTAGTGGTACTACACACCTCCACCTCTAAGGACAGTACAAGGCTGACATCTTGTGGTGAGCTAGTGGTACTACACACCTCCATCTCTAAGGACAGTACAAGGCTGACATCTTGTGGTGAGCGAGTGGTACTACACACCTCCATCTCTAAGGACAGTACAAGGCTGACATCTTGCTGTGAGCTAGTGGTACTACACACCTCCATCTCTAAGGACACTACAAGGCTGACATCTTGTGGTGAGCGAGTGGTACTACACACCTCCATCTCTAAGGACAGTCCAAGGCTGACATCTTGTGGTGAGCTAGTGGTACTACACACCTCCATCTCTAAGGACAGTACAAGGCTGACATCTTGCTGTGAGCTAGTGGTACTACACACCTCCATCTCTAAGGACACTACAAGGCTGACATCTTGTGGTGAGCGAGTGGTACTACACACCTCCACCTCTAAGGACAGTCCAAGGCTGACATCTTGTGGTGAGTCAGTGGTACTACACACCTCCATCTCTAAGGACAGCACAAGGCTGCCATCTTGTGGTGAGCTAGTGGTACTACACACCCCCATCTCTAAGGATAGTACAAGACTGACATCTTGTGGTGAGCGAGTGGTACTACACACCCCCATCTCTAAGGACAGTACAAGGCTGCCATCTTGTGGTGAGCTAGCGGTACTACACTCCTCCATCTCTAAGGACAGTACAAGGCTGACATCTTGTGGTGAGCTAGTGGTACTACACACCTCCATCTCTAAGGACAGTACAAGGCGCCATCTTGTGGTGAGCTAGTGGTACTACACACCTCCGTCTCTAAGGACACTACAAGGCTGACATCTTGTGGTGAGCTAGTGGTACTACACACCTCCATCTCTAAGGACAGTACAAGGCTGACATCCTGTGGTGAGCTAGTGGTACTACACACCTCCATCTCTAAGGACAGTACAAGGCTGACATCTTGTGGTGAGCGAGTGGTACTACACACCTCCATCTCTAAGGACACTACAAGGCTGCCATCCTGTGGTGAGCGAGTGGTACTACACACCTCCATCTCTAAGGACAGTACAAGGCTGACATCTGGTGGTGAGCGAGTGGTACTACACACCTCCATCTCTAAGGACACTACAAGGCTGACATCTTGTGGTGAGCTAGTGGTACTACACACCTCCATCTCTAAGGACACTACAAGGCTGACATCTTGTGGTGAGCGAGTGGTACTACACACCTCCATCTCTAAGGACAGTACAAGGCTGACATCTGGTGGTGAGCGAGTGGTACTACACACCTCCATCTCTAAGGACACTACAAGGCTGACATCTTGTGGTGAGCTAGTGGTACTACACACCTCCATCTCTAAGGACAGTACAAGGCTGACATCTTGTGGTGAGCTAGTGGTACTACACACCTCCATCTCTAAGGACAGTACAAGGCTGACATCTTGTGGTGAGCTAGTGGTACTACACACCTCCATCTCTTAGGACAGTACAAGGCTGACATCTTGTGGTGAGCGAGTGGTACTACACACCTCCATCTCTAAGGACAGTACAAGGCTGACATCTTGTGGTGAGCTAGTGGTACTACACACCTCCATCTCTAAGGACAGTACAAGGCTGACATCCTGTGGTGAGCTAGTGGTACTACACACCTCCATCTCTAAGGACACTACAAGGCTGACATCTTGTGGTGAGCTGGTGGTACTACACACCTCCATCTCTAAGGACACTACAAGGCTGCCATCTTGTGGTGAACTAGTGGTACTACACACCTCCATCTCTAAGGAGGATAAAAGGCTGCCATCTTGTGGCAATTTGGTTGTATTACACACCTCCATTTTTAAAGTCAATGGACCCCCCCACCCATGCTGAAGGTATGTGGTCTGACATTGCTTTGGGGGGAGGGGGTGCACACTTGTCCCTCACCCTTTCCTGGCAGGCTGCCTGCTCTGATAAGGGTCCGGTGTGGATTTGTAAATGGACCACAGACTGTTTGCTTGATTTTTTTTCCATAGGATGTCACCTTAAAATCCATAAAGAATTTGGGGGGACCTTACTGCATTTTATTTAGTGGGGTCCCCTTGACAAGCAAGTGACTGAAGGTGTTGTCGGGGTTGCTGTAGTGGGTTGTGTACATCATGCAGAGGACCCCTCCCCCCAGGGTCTGCCCCCCCAGTGTCTGCCCCCCGCCCCCAGGGTCTTCCCCCCAAGGGTCTGCTACCCTCCCCCCAGGGACTGCCTTCCCAGGGTCTGCCCTCCTCCCTCGAGGGTCTGCCCCCCTCCCCCAAGATCTGCCCCCCCAGGGTCTGCCATCCTCCCCCAGGTTCTGCCCCCCCAGAGTCTGCCCCATCCCCCCCAGGGTCTGCCCCCTCCCCCAGGGTCTGCCCCCCAGACATGTTATTTAAAGGAATTGTGCATTTTAATCTTAATGCCTTATTAAATAAAGGGCTCTCCTCCGCCAAATGGAATTTTTTAACTTTTTTTAGGTTTGGTTTTTGCCCCCAGCTCAGTGCCCAGCCCCCCCCCCATGCCATTTGAGTGACAATCTCTTCCATATTAGCGTAGAAAATGTCCGGAACATTTGACTCCCGTCCATGGAGTTCAGTGGGGTTCAGGATTCCCTATTATCACCATCAGGAACCCTAAGAAATGCCAGGCAGTGACCACTGGGGGGGGGGGGTGTAGGCAGGAAGTGGCTGCAAAGCGGCTGCAGGAGATCAACATCACCACTAGAGATGTACAGAACGGTTCGCCGGTGATTAGTTTGCAGCGATTTTCGCTTGTTCGCGTTCACCGCCGCGGGCGAACATATGCGATGTTCGACCCGTCTACTATTAATTAACATTGAGCAAACTTTGACCCTCTACCTCACAGTCAGCAAACACATTCCAGCCAATCAGCAGCATACCCTCCCTCCCTGACCCTCCCACCTCTAGGGCGGCATCCATTTTAGATTCATTCTGAACCTGCATTCTTAGTGAGAGGAGGGACAGAGTGGCTGCTGCTGATTTTATAGGGAAAGCGATAGCTAGGCCTGTGTACTCCAGTCCTGAAAGA